>NC_090372.1:40920245-41220245 GCF_036365525.1 Heterodontus francisci
TTTCGTGCAGAGAGATCGACCGTTGACATGCTGTTCTCCCTTCGTCAGATACAGGAGAAATGCCGTGAACAACAGATGCCCCTCTACATTTCTTTCATTGATCTCACCAAAGCCTTTGACCTCGTCAGCAGACGTGGTCTCTTCAGACTACTAGAAAAGATTGGATGCCCACCAAAGCTACTAAGTATCATCACCTCATTCCATGACAATATGAAAGGCACAATTCAACATGGTGGCTCCTCATCAGAGCCCTTTCCTATCCTGAGTGGCATGAAACAGGGCTGTGTTCTCGCACCCACACTTTTTGGGATTTTCTTCTCCCTGCTGCTTTCACATGCGTTCAAGTCCTCTGAAGAAGGAATTTTCCTCCACACAAGATCAGGGGGCAGGTTGTTCAACCTTGCCCGTCTAAGAGCGAAGTCCAAAGTATGGAAAGTCCTCATCAGGGAACTCCTCTTTGCTGACGATGCTGCTTTAACAACTCACACTGAAGAGTGCCTGCAGAGTCTCATCGACAGGTTTGCGGCTGCCTGCAATGAATTTGGCCTAACCATCAGCCTCAAGAAAACGAACATCATGGGGCAGGACGTCAGAAATGCTCCATCCATCAATATTGGCGACCACGCTCTGGAAGTGGTTCAAGAGTTCACCTACCTAGGCTCAACTATCACCAGTAACCTGTCTCTAGATGCAGAAATCAACAAGCGCATGGGAAAGGCTTCCACTGCTATGTCCAGACTGGCCAAGAGAGTGTGGGAAAATGGCGCACTGACACGGAACACAAAAGTCCGAGTGTATCAGGCCTGTGTCCTCAGTACCTTGCTTTATGGCAGTGAGGCCTGGACAACGTATGTCAGCCAAGAGCGACGTCTCATTTCATTCCATCTTCGTTACCTCTGGAGAATACTTGGCATCAGGTGGCAGGACCGTATCTCCAACACAGAAGTCCTCGAGGCGGCCAACATCCCCAGCTTATACACACTACTGAGTCAGCGGCGCTTGAGATGGCTTGGCCATGTGAGCTGCATGGAAGATGGCAGGATCCCCAAGGACACATTGTACAGAGAGCTCGCCACTGGTATCAGACCCACCGGCCGTCTATGTCTCCGTTTTAAAGACGTCTGCAAACGCGACATGAAATCCTGTGACATTGATCACAAGTCGTGGGAGTCAGTTGCCAGCATCCGCCAGAGCTGGCGGGCAGCCATAAAGGCGGGGCTAAAATGTGGCGAGTCGAAGAGACTTAGTACTTGGCAGGAAAAAAGACAGAGGCGCAAGGGGAGAGCCAACTGTGTAACAGCCCCGACAAACAAATTTCTCTGCAGCACCTGTGGAAGAGCCTGTCACTCTAGAATTGGCCTTTATAGCCACTCCAGGCGCTGCTTCACAAACCACTGACCACCTCCAGGCGCTTATCCATTGTCTCTCGAGATAAGGAGGCCAAAGAGAACACCCAAGTAAGTTCAGCATCACCCACCCTTCATTCCCTATGCAATTTTTTAACCTCCTTACATATCCATCCACTGCTGCCACTCACCCCAATCCTTAAATCTATGGCATGCATTTGTCTGTCATCTGCACCAAATGCACTGCATCCACTGGATGAATACATGACATTCAGTCACATACAGCTCTGTTTATTTTCACCCCTGGTAGGAATAAAGAATGCAAAACACAAGGGAAGTAACTAGAGGTGGACCACACAAATTGTCCAGCTCACTGATGCAGAAGAGGCAGCCTTGGAGACAAGTTGGAGATGCAGAGGCAGGGAGCTCGCAGATAGCTGGTGCCAGACTTAAAAATCTGACATGCATGTTGTCTATTTGATCAATGACTAAACTATGAGAAGACTGTGTACGGTGATCAATAAGATAGTTACTTTACCATGACTAATTCATAGCTTTTTGTCATCTTCCAGGGTCATCATGCATAAAGTGTCGCCGGAGATACATCGGGGGATTGGGGGAGGTGGTGCTTTTCATTTGGTATGTGTTTTAATTGCTATAGTTAACTGAACCTTCTAGCTATCCAAGGGCATTTGTGGCAGCATTGTACATGGCTGGATCAGCAGCGGGTAGCCCATTTCCACATTCCTCCTTATCCAAAAGGTGCCTGACGGACCCCTTTGTCCTCCTCCAGTTACAATCTTCTGTACTGTACAACGTTGTGCAGAATGCAGCTGGAAAGTACTGTAGAGCACCTGTATGTGTGCCTGTAGCTCATCATTGCTCTATGACATGTGGTGGTCACATGGCTCTCGTTGCACTCCTGCACCTCATTGGTGGGATTGCTCAAAACGTACCATGAATCAAGTTTGAAGCTTGTCTCGTAAGCCAGCCCCTAGTTCTGTTCCTGGAACCTTGGACTGTCTCAGTATGAAAGCATCATGACAGCTTCCAGGGAATCTGGCTCATACCTGCATGAATCTCTTCTGTAGTTGCACACCAGCTGCATGGAGTAATATCCTTTGTGATTGATTAAAAAATCCTGATTGCTGTGGTGTGGTGGTGCATCAATGGCACCATGCATCAGTGGGAAGCCAGCCAGAGAGATGTATCCCAGTGCCTGCTCATTCCAGCTATTGTCTTCATAGGGAAAGTGTACACAACAGCCCTGGCAAATAATTCATCTGTCAGCTGCCTTTTGCCCTTATGTGCAAGGGACTAAGAGAACTTCAATGAGTTTCTGGTAGCACACTAGAAGGAATCAGAGATAAAAATATTGTGGGCAGTGGTCACTTTCACAGTCACTGGTAATGCATGGCTGCCAGGTCCAGTAAGGAGCCTAGGAGCCTGTAGATGTCTGCCAACATTTGAAGTGACAATCTCAGCCTGCAGAAATACTGCTTTTCTGAGAGGTAAGGAAGCTGAGCCTCTTTCTGTACACCCCGTTACATGAGTAATGCCTCCCGTGACCTCAGCCCTTCTGCTCTGCTGACCCCACTACAACATGCTGTACCACAGTTAAATCGGAAAGTCAGCATATTGGAGTCAGGTTGAGGCTGCACTTCACGTCTCCAATTTTAAGTATGCTGCCTACCCCAACCTACTCATTCTTGTCTGTTAAAATTCCCTTCTAAAACTAGTAATGCAGGTTAACAAAACCATTAACAGTGTAGAGCAAAGCAGTGGGGTTCATTTCCAGAGAAAATTAATTCAGAAACCAAGAAGTTATTTTTAAACTTGTATAGAACCTGTTTCTGTCCTTGTAACATCCAACACTACCAAAAATAACTTGCATTTATATTTTGCCTTTCACCTAATAAAAACATTCCGCAGGAGCATTAATCAAACAAAATTTGATCAGTGATGTTATGGAGGTGTAAGTAGGCAGTCTTGGTGATGGAGGGGATAGGGGGTCAGAAGCTCAGTTCAGGGTAAAACAGCATGCCAAGATTACAAACAGTTTGGTTCAGCTTTAGACAGCGGCCAGAGAGAGGATGGAGTCCGTAGTTAGGGAACAGAATTTGTGGCAGGGACCAAAAATGTCTTCCCAATATTTATGAACTATTTATAACACCATGAACTGAGAGAAGTACCTATACTTTTCTCCAGTAATTGATGAGCTAAAGAACATGAGACGGTTTAATGACCCTTTTAGCTATATGTTGCATAAAATACAAAATATCACAACACCGTTTTTGGAAATATTGCCCTATTCAAATGCCAAATACTAGACTTATTCTCAATCAAGAGCAAACATTTATATTGAACCTTCCACATCCTTGGAGCATCCCACAGTGCTTCACAGCCAATTGACGGGGATGGGGTGGTGTAGTGGTAATGCCACTGGACTAGTAATCCAGAGGCCTAGACTAATGCTCAGAACATAGGTTCAAATCCCCCCATGGCAGATGATGAAATTGGAATTCAATTAATAAAATCTGGAATTAAAACGCTAGTCTAAAGGTGACCATGAAACAATTGTCAATTGTTGTAAAAATCCATCTAGTTCACTAATGCCCTTTAGGGAAAGAAATCTGCCATCTTTACCTGGTCTGGCCTACATGTGACTCCAGACCCATAGCAATATGGTTGACTCTTAAATGTACTCATGAAATGGCCTAGCAAGCCACTCAGTTGTATCTAACCACTACGATGTCTAAGAAAAGGAACAAAACTAGACAAACCACCAGCATCGACCTAGGCACTAGAAACGATATGAGCAGTAGGACAGCTAGTGAAGTAAATGAGGAGGACATAGTAAATAAGGCCAGTAGGACTAAGAGGAAGAGCAGGCAGGGAGATGTTGCTGAGCACAGCGGGACTGGTGGTCTGAAGTGCATTTGTTTCAATGCGAGAAGTATAACAGGTAAGGCAGATGAACTTAGAGCTTGGATTAGTACTTGGAAATATGATGTTGTTGCTATTACAGAGACTTGGTTGAGGGAAGGGCAGGATTGGCAGCTAAATGTTCCAGGCTTTAGAAGCTTCAGGCAGGATAGAGGGGGATGTAAAAGGGGTGGGGGAGTTGCATTACTGGTTAAGGAGAATATCACAGCTGTACTGCGGGAGGACACCTCAGAGAGGACATGCAGCGAGGCAATATGGGTGGAGCTCAGGAATAGGAAGGGTGCAGTCACGATGTTGGGGGTTTACTACAGGCCTCCCAACAGCCAGCGGGAGGTAGAGGAGCAGATATGTAGACAGATTTTGGAAAGATGTAAAGGTAACAGGGTTGTAGTGGTGGGTGATTTTAACTTCCCCAATATTGACTGGGACTCACTTAATGCTAGGGGCTTGGATGGGGCAGAATTTGTGAGGAGCATCCAGGAGGGCTTCTTGAAACAGTATGTAGATAGTCACTTCAGTTCCGAAGAAGGGTCACTGACCCGAAACGTTAACTCTGCTTCTCTTTCCACAGATGCTGCCAGACCTGCTGAGTGATTCCAGCATTTCTTCTTTTTGTTGTAGATAGTCCAACTAGGGATGGGGCCATTCTGGACCTGGTATTGGGGAATGAGCCCGGCCAGGTGGTCCAAGTTTCAGTGGGGGAGCATTTCGGAAGCAGTGACCATAATTCCATAAGTTTTAAGGTACTTGTGGATAAGGATAAGAGTAGTCCTCGGGTGAAGGTGCTAAATTGGGGGAAGGCTAATTATAACAATATTAGGCAGGAACTGAAGAATTTAGATTGGGGGCGGCTGTTTGAGGGTAAATCAACATCTGACATGTGGGAGTCTTTCAAACGTCAGCTGATTAGAATCCAGGACCAGCATGTTCCTGTGAGGAAGAAAGACAAGTTTGGTAAGTTTCGGGAAGCTTGGATAACACGGGATACTGTGAGCCTCGTCAAAAAGAAAAAGGAAGCATTTGTAAGGGCTGGAAGGCTAGGAACAGATGCAGCACTTGAGGAATATAAAGACAGAAGGAAGGAACTTAAGCAAGGAGTTAGGAGGGCTAAAAGGGGTCATGAAAAGCCATTGGCAAACAGGATTAAGGAAAAGGCTTTTTACACATATATAAAGAGCAAGAGGGTAACCAGGGAAAGGGTTGGCCCACTCAAGGACAGAGATGGAAATCTATGCGCGGAGCCAGAGGAAATGGGTGAGGTACTAAATGAGTACTTTGCATCCGTATTCACCAAGGAGAAGGACTTGGTGGATGATGAGCCTAGGGAAGGGAGTGTAGATAGTCTCAGTCATCTCATTATCAAAAAGGAGGTGGTGTTGGGTGTCTTGCAAAGCATTAAGGTAGATAAGTCACCAGGGCCTGATGGGATCTACCCTAGAATACTGAGGGGGCAAGGGAAGAAATTGCAGGGGCCTTGACAGAAATCTTTGCATCCTCATTGGCTACAGGTGAGGTCCCAGAGGACTGGACAATAGCCAATGTTGTTCCTTTGTTTAAGAAGGGTGGTAAGGATAATCCAGGAAATTATAGGCCGGTGAGCCTTACGTCAGTGGTAGGGAAATTATTAGAGAGGATTCTTCGGGACAGGATTTACTCCCATTTGGAAACAAACGAACTTATTAGCGAGAGACAGCATGGTTTTGTGAAGGGGAGGTCGTGTCTTACTAATTTGATTGAGTTTTTTGAGGAAGTGACGAAGATGATTGATGAAGGAAGGGCGGTGGATGTTGTCTATATGGACTTTAGTAAAGCCTTTGACAAGGTCCCGCATGGCAGATTGGTGCAAAAGGTGAAGTCACAAAGGATCAGAGGTGAGCTGGCAAGGTGGATACAGAACTGGCTCAGTCACAGAAGACAGAGGGTAACAGTAGATGGGTGTTTTTCTGAATGGAGGGATGTGACTAGTGGTGTTCCGCAGGGATCAGTGCTGGGACCTTTGCTGTTTGTAGTATATATAAATGATTTGGAGGAAAATGTAGCTGGTCTGATTAGTAAGTTTGCGGACGACACAAAGGTTGGTGGAGTTGCGGATAATGATGAGGATTGTCAGAGGATACAGCAGGATATAGATCGGTTGGAGACTTGGGTGGAGAAATGGCAGATGGAGTTTAATCCAGACAAATGTGAGGTAATGCATTTTGGAAGGTCTAATGCAGGTGGGAGGTATACAGCAAATGGCAGAACCCTTAGGAGTATTGACAGGCAGAGAGATCTGGGCGTACAGGTCCACAGGTCACTGAAAGTGGCAACGCAGGTGGATAAGGTAGTCAAGAAGGCATACGGCATGCTTGCCTTCATCGGTCGGGGCATAAAGTATAAAAATTGGCAAGTCATGTTGCAGCTGTACAGAACCTTAGTTAGGCCACACTTAGAATATTGTGTGCAATTCTGGTTTTTCCCAGGGTGGAAGAATCAGTTACTAGGGGACATAGGTTTAAGGTGCGAGGGGCAAAGTTTAGAGGGGATGTGCGAGGCAAGTTTTTTTTACACAGAGGGTGGTGAGTGCCTGGAACTTGCTGCCAGGGGAGGTGGTGGAAGCAGATACGATAGCGACGTTTAAGAGACATCTTGACAAATATATGAATAGGAAGGGAATAGAGGGATATGGGCCCCGGAAGTGCAGAAGGTGTTAGTTTAGGCAGGCATTAAGATCGGTGCAGGCTTGGAGGGCCGAATGGCCTATTCCTGTGCTGTACTGTTCTTTTGTTCTTTGATAACAGCAAACCCAGCCCCATCAACCTTGCAAGGTTCTCCTTACTAACATCTGGGGGCTTGTGCCAAAATTGGGAGAGATGTCCCACAGACTAGTCAAGCAACAGCCTGACACTGTCTGTAAGGTATGATTCCATGAGTATGACTATGTCCCAGACACCACCATTACCAACCCTGGATATGTCCTGGCCCACCGGCAGGATAGACCCACCAGAGGTGACGGTAGAGTGATATACAGTCAGGATGGAGTTGCCCTGGGAGTCCTCAACATTGACTTCGGACCCCATGAAGTCTCATGGCATCCGGTCAAACATGGGTAAGATTACCACCTACCGCCCCCGCCCCCCTCGGCTGATGAATCAATGCTTCCCCAGGTTGAACAACAACTGGAAGAAGCATTGAGGGTAGCAAAGGCGCAGAATGTACTCTGGGTGTGGGACTTCAGTGTCCATCACCAAGAGTGGCTTGGTAGCACCACTACTGACCAAGCTGGCCGAGTCCTAAAGGACATAGCTGCCAGACTGGGTTTGTGTCAGGTGGTGAGGGAACCAAGAAGGAAAAATCTACTTGACCTCATTCTTCGCCAATCTACCCGTCACAGATGCATCTGTCCATGACAGTACTGGTCGGAGTGACTGGGCACAGTCCTTGTGAAAATGAAGTTCCATCTTCACATAGAGGGTACCCTCCTTCGTGTTGTGTGGCAATACCACCGTGCTAAATCAGATAGATTTTGAACAGATCTAGCAACTCAAAACTGGGCATCCATGAGGTGCTGTGGGCCAGCAGCAGCAGAATTGTATTCAACCACAATTTGTAACCTCATGGCCGAGCATATCCCCCACTCTACCATTACTGTCAAGCTGGGGTCTAACCATGGTTCAAAGACGACTGCAGGAGGGCATGCCAGGAGCAGCACCAGGCATACCTCAAAATGAGGTTTCAGCCTGGTGAAGCTACAATACAGGACTACTTGGATGGCAAACAGCCTAAGCAACATGCAATAGATAGGGCTAAGCAATCCCAAAACTAACAGACCAGATCAAAGCTCTGTAGTCCTGTCACATCCGGTCGTGAATGGTGGTGGACAATTAAACAGAAGGCGGTGGCTCCACATATATCCTCATCCTCAACGATGGGGGAGCCCAGCACACAAGTGCAAAAGAAAAGGCTGAAGCATTTGCATCCATCTTCAGCCAGCAGTGCCAAGTGGATGATCCATCTTGGCCTCCTCCTGAGGTCCCCAGCATCACAGATACCAGTCTTCAGCCAATCCGATTCACTCAATGTGCTATCAAGGAATGACTGAAGGCACTGGATGCTGCAAAGGCTATGTGCCCTGACAACATTCTGGCAATAGTACTGAAGACTTGTGCTGCAGAACTAGCCATGCCCATAACCAAGCTGTTCCAATACAGCTACAACACTGGCATCTACCCGGCATTGTGGAAAATTGCCCAGGTATGTCCTGGACACAAAAAAAAGCAGGACAAATCCAACCCGACCAATTACCACCTGTCATGCTAGGCCCTCACCTGCCAAGAATGAGGCACATTAATTTTATCACGAACATCGATTTTAAACTGTTACTGGAGTGAAGAAAGGACTTGTTAAACAGATCAGCTGTGCCTGGAAAAGACATTTGCATATTAACAGATGGTGATTGGAAGGACAAAGGACCATTCACTGATACATTCAATCCACAATGGATCTAGATCACCAGGTATTGTGTGTAACAGGAGCATTCCAGAGACTGCTAAGGTGATACAATCCAAGACGTGGTCAGACCAGTTGGTCACATGACTAATCTGCTTGGCAATGTGGGATTTTCTGAATTGTATGAACAGTTTGAACTGAGAGTGTCTGTTTGCTCCTGGACTGAGAAGATCTCTCCTGTCTGCTCCCATCTCTTTCTCACAAGCCTCTGAATCCACTGAAGACACATGAACCCCAAGAGAGAAAAGTCTCCTACAGTGAACAAGGTTTAAGAATAATACTGGGCCCCAACGGAAAGCAAGATCTACTTACAATCAAGGACTCTACAATGAGCTCAATGAACCGTAACAAAAACTCTTCAGATATTGCCTCAAACTTTCCACTTTTTTTTTCTTCTGCTCTTTTCTGTCTCTATTTTGCATGTGTGTATCGCATGCCAGCGTACGCGCATTGTGTATCTGTTGGCGTCAACCAAATTAGAGTTTAAGTTTACTAAATTTCAATCTTTCTTCTTTAAACCTAAGAAAACCTGTTTGTGCTGGTTTCTTTGTCTTATAATTGGAAAGCGGTGAACAAGGATTCACCAAGGGGGAGCTAAAAACATGGTGTGTTTAAAATTAAACCCTGTTACGGTAAGACCAGGTGAAGGATGAAAGGGACCCCTAGACACCTTTCTCACCTGGTCGAAACACCGCCCATCAGTGTACTCTCGACATCAGCAAAGCGATGAAAGGGGTCGACGACAGTGTTCTCTAGCGGCATTTGCTCAGCAATAACCTGCTCACTGACAGTTTGTGTTCTGCCAGGGCCACTCAGCTCCTGACCTCATTACAGCCTTGGTCTAAACATGGACAAACGAGCTGAACTCCAGAGGTGAGGTGAGAGTGACTGCCCTTGAAGTTAAGGCAGCATTTGACCAAGTACGGCATCGAGGAGCCCTAACAAAATGAGTCAATGGGAATCAGGGGGAAAATTCTCCACTGGTCAAAGTCATATCTAACACGCAAGGAAAATGATTGTGGTTGTTGGAGGTCAATTATCTCAATTCCAGGACATCACTGCAGGGGTTCCTCAGGGTAGTGTCCTAGGAGCAACCATTTTCAGCTACTTTATCAATGATTATCCCTTCATCATAAAGGTCAGAAATGGGGATGCTCACTGATGATTGCACAATGTTGAGCAACTCATCCAGATGCAGCAAGAGCTGGACTACATTCAGACTTGCGCTGATAAGTGGCAAGTAACATTCGTGCCAGGAATGACCATCTCAAACAAGGAGAGTATCGAACCATCGCCTCTTGATGTTCAATGGCATTACCATTGCCGAATCCCCCACGAATATCATGCTGGGGGTTACCATTGACCAGAAACTGAACTGGGGTAGCCACATAAATACTGTGTCTACAAGAGCAGGTCAGAATTCTGCAGCGAGTAACTCACCTACTGACTCCTCAATGCCTGTCCACCATCTACAAGGCACAAGTCAGGAGTGTGATGGAATACTCTCAACTTGCCTGGATGGGTGCAGCTCCAACAACACAAGAAGCAGCCCGCTCGATTGGTCCCTCATCTACAAACATTCACTCCCTCCACTACCGATGCACAGTGGCAGCAGTGTGCACCATCTACAAGATGCACTCAGCAACGCACCAAGGCTCCTTGGACAGCACCTTCCAAACCTGCGACCTCTACCAACTAGAAGGACAAGGGCAGCAAATGCATGGGAACACCACCACCTGCACGTTCTCCTCCAAGTCACACACCATCCTGACTTGGAACTATATCGCCGTTCCTTCACTGTCACTGGGTCAAAATCCTGGAACTCCCTTCCTAACAGCACTGTGGGTGTACCTACACCCCAAAGACTGCAGCGGTTCAAGAAGGCAGCTCACCACCACCACCTTCTCAAGGGCAATTAGGGATGGGTAATAAACGCTGGCCTAGCCAGCGATGCCCACATCCCATGAACAAATCAAAAAAAAAAAACTTGAGAAGTGTGTCACTGTTGCAAGTTAAGCCAATGTACATCAAATTAAATACATTTTTTACTTGAAGTGCAGTCACTGTTGTAAAGGCAGGAAATGCAGCAACTAATTTGCACACAAAGTCCTGTAAATAGCAATGAGATAAATGTCTAGATAATGTGGATGTTAGTTCAGGGATAAATTTGGGTACAACTCTGGAGAGGACACTCCTGCTCTTCTTTGAATTGCAATCCTCCCCAGCCACCCGAGCAGGTGTAGTATCTAATCCAAAAAAAAGCAGTTCGAACAGTACAGCACTCTTCAGAACTGTACTGAAGTGTCAGCCTGGATTATAGTTCAACTCCCTGCATGTGGGACTCAGACACCAGTTCCAATATTTTAACAGCGAAATTTTCCTCAGTTACCAGCATTACTGAAGAGATCTTGTGAATGATACCAGGAACAAGAGGAATAGAATGCACGGACAGGCCTCACCACCCATAAGACTAAGATTTCTGAAACCTTAATCACTTAGAAGACTGGAATTGTTGAAAGCTGCCCTGATTGTACTGTCAAATCGATATTTTGCTTTGAAAAAAAAAATGTGGCATGAAGGAAAGTGTACAACCATTTTTATTGGCGGGTTACGGTTCATAAATGTTGGCTTTAGCAGACTGCATTTCAGAGACATTGACACTAAACCAAATCCTCAAATTCAATTATGCTTTACTAATAAAATACATGCAACGGTAAAAACACTAGCAAGAGCAAGTGTTTCCCTTTCCTTCCACCCCTCCAACTACCCCATTAATCTGATTGATGCATGTTTTGATGTGGGATATGTGCCTGTGTCTAAAACCCAGAATTGGGCCCCTAATCTCTCTCTGTTGTTATGCCTTTGGAAAATAGTGTCACATTTTCTCAGACTCTCTCTTTCCTAACCCCCCTCCCCCACCATTTCCCCTCTTTACACTTCCTTATTTCCTGGGTTGTTAAAATCAGTCAGGCAATGCTGTGCTTTGCAGAACATTGGTGCATTCAACTTTTAATCATGAGTCACTGGAATAAGCTTTTAAGAACAGAATTGGTCACAGTTCATTTACTCGTGGTCACCAGGAAGTGGTGCCTTAGAGATATTTCCCGTAAACCTGAGTACTGTTTAATTATTGAAAAATTGCAATCGAAAACAGAGCTACAGATCCTGAAAAATGGATGCAGTTCTCAGCTAGAGAAGACAATGGAAAAACAACATATGCAAGCATGATGCATTAATCCATTCAATTTTTTAAATTGCCAATACATTGTTTTGGAAAAAAGGTTAAAAAGTAGAAGCCGTCTGGCTGAATGAACATTTTTGTATAAATGTGCATTGAAATGTCATGAAAGGTTTAAGCAGACAATCCTGAGGTCTACTAATATTATACTATTAATTTCCCTTCATATTGTAGTAATGTTTATCTTTAGCCTTTGCCTGTTAAGCGGGAATCTATTACGCCAGTTTAAAGTACCACTGAACCATTGGACCTGGGCTGACCCTGCAACAACGGTCAGCTGCAGGATTAAGTAGTGAGACTTAAAGATTGCAGACTGGATAATAACAATGTGGAAGAACAGGTCAATCTGCAAAGCGAATCATCTGGGCATTCATCATCCTCCTTAATTGGCACCAGCGGTACAGAAAACAAGGGAAGGTTTTTAACTAAAAGTTTTATTTGGTAGACGAATGAGTAAATGGAAGAATGAAACTATTGATAAGATAAAGTAAATGAAGTTAAGTACGGCAAACTTAATAATTAAGAGTTTGTTAAATAAGAAAAAAATAAATAAGTTTTTGATAAGGGACGTCAGTTAAATTCTCCTTATACAGAATTGAATTTTAAGTTTTGCACAATTACATAATGTAGAATTGTATGGACAGTCATGTAGAAGGAGTAAGAGAAATATATAAAAACTGTATTAGCAATGAGTGTGAAGATTTGTGAAGACCCAAGATACTGAACTGAACTGTAACACATTTGAATCCCCAACTTTCATTATGTGTGCTTGTAAGTACCACCCTTTAAGTATACATCTAAATACTATTGCATATACTGTATGCTTAAGAAATCAAAGACATCTGATGTCAATGGTCAAGAGCCTTAGAGAAAATTTTATGCTTACAGAAGGGGAACAACAAATACACCTGGGCACACATCACATGGATCTCTCATCAGAACATGCACTACAATTTCTCTGCAATTGCTGGGCGTTCTAGAGTCATAGAGTTATACAGCACAGAAATAGGCCCTTCGGTCCATTGTGTCTGTGCCGGCCGTCAAGCATCTATCTATTCTAATCCCATTTTCCAGCACTTGGCTATTGTAAGCTATGGTTTTTCAAGTGCTCATCTAAATACTTTTTAAAATGTTGAGGGTTCCTGCCTCTACCACCCCTTCAGGCAGTGTGTTCCATATTCCAACCACTCTCTGGTTGACATTTTTTTTCCTCAAATCCCCTCTAAACCTCCTGCCCCTTACCTTAAATCTATGCCCCTTGTTTATTGACACCTCCGCTAAGGGAAAAAGTTTCTTCCTATCTACGCCACTCATAATTTTGTCTACCTCAATCAGGTCCCCCTCAGCCTTCTCTGTTCTAAGGAAAACAACCCTAGCCTATCCAGTCTCTCTTCATAGCTGAAATGCTCCAGCCCAGGCAACAGCCTGGTGAATCTCCTCTGCACCCTCTCCAGTGCAATCACATCCTTCCTATAGTGTGGCAACCAGAACTGTACACAGTACTCCAGCTGTGGCCTAACTAGCATTTTATACAGCTCCATCATAACCTCCCTGCTCTTATATTCTATGCCTTGGCGAATAAAGGCAAGTATCCTATATGCATATTAAACACAATCTTTGGTTCTGTCTTCACAACCGAGGACACAAATAACCTCCCAGAAATGTTAGGGAACCAAGGGTCTAACGAGAAGGAGGAACTGAAGGAAATCAGTACTAATAAAATAAATAGCGCTAGGGAAATTAATGGGGTTAAAGGCCGACAAATCCCTAGGGCCTGATAATCTACATCCCAGAGTACTAAAGGGAGTGGCCCTGGAAATAGTGGATGCATTGGTGGTCATCTTCCAAAATGCTATAGACTCTGGAGCAGTTGCTATAGATTAGAGGGCGGCAAATGTAACCCCACTATTTAAAAAAGGAGGGAGAGAAAAAACAGGGAATTACAGACCAGTTAACCTTACATCAGTAGTGGGGAAAATGCTACAGTCTATTATGAAGGATGTGATAGCAGAACACTTGGAAAACAAACGGGATTGGGCAAAGTCAGCATGGGTTTATGAAACGGAAATCATGTTTAACAAATCTACTGGTGTTTTTTGAAGAGGTAACTAGTAGAATAGATAAGGGAGAACCAGTGGATGTGGTGTATTTGGACTTTCAGAAGGCTTTTGATAAGGTCCCACGTAAGAGGTTAGTGTGCAAAATTAAAGCACATGGGATTGGGTGTAATATACTGGCATGGACTGAGAATTGGTTGACAGACAGGAAACAGAGAGTAGGAATAAACGGGTCTTTTTCCGGGTGGTGGGCAGAGACTAGTGGGGTACCGCAGGGATTAGAGCTTGGGCCCCAGCTGTTCACAATATATATTAATGACTTGGGTGAGGGAACTAAAGGCAACATTTCCAAGTTTGCAGATGACACAAAGTTGGGGGGGCAACGTGAGCTGTGAGGAGGATGCAAAGAGGCTCAAATGTGATTTGGACAAGTTGGGGGAGTGGGCAAAGGCATGGCAGATGCAGTATAACGTGGATAAATGTGAGGTTATCCACTTTGGTTGTAAAAACAGCAAAGCAGATTATCTGATAGATTGGGAAAGGGAGAGGTGCAACAAGACCTGGGTGTCCTTGTACACCAGTCACTGAAAGCAAGCATTCAGGTGCAGCAAGCAGTTAGGAAGGCGAATGGTATGTTGGCTTTATTTGCAAGAGGATTTGAGTACAGGAGCAAGGATGTCTTACTGTAGTTATACAGGGCCTTGGTGAGACCACATCGGGAGTATTGTGTGCAGTTTTGGTCTCCTTATCTGAGGAAGGATGTTCTTACCATGGAGGGTGTGCAAAGAAGATTTACCAGGCTGATTCCTGGGATGGCAGGATTGACGTATGAGGAAAGATTGGATCGACTAGGCCTATATTCACTAGAGTTCAGAAGAATGAGAGGGGATCTCATAGAAAACTATAAAATTCTAACAGGACTAGACAGGCTAGATGCAGGGAGGATGTTCCCGATGGTTGGGGAGTCCCGAACCAGGGGTCACAGTCTCAGGATACGGAGTATGCCATTTAGAAGCGAGTTGAGGAGAAATTTCTTCACTCAGAGGATGGTGAACCTGTGGCATTCTCTACCGCAGAAGACAGTGGAGGCCAAGTCATTAAATATATTCAAGAAGATGACAGATATATTTCTTAATGCTAAAAGGATCAAAGGATCTGGGGAGAAAGTGGGAACAGGGTACTGAATTAGACGATCTGCCATGATCTTTTTTGAAAGGCGGAGCAGGCCCGAAGGGCTGAATGGTCTAATCCTGCTCCTATTTTCTATGTTTCTATGCCTTCCTAACCACCTTATCTAACTGTTCTGCTGCCTTCAGTGATCTATGGACAAGTACACCAAGGTCCCTCTGACTTTCTGTATTTCCTAGGGTCCTGCCATCCATTGTATATTCCCTTGCCTTGTTAGCCCTCTCGAAATGCATCACCTCACACTTCTCAGGATTAAATTCCATTTGCTCTACCCATCTTACCAGCTCATCTATATCGACCTGTAATCTAAGGCTTTCCTCCTCACTATTTACGAAACCACCAATTTTCGGGTCATCTGCGAACTTATTGATCATACCTCCTATATTCACATCTAAATCATTAATGTACACTAAAAACAGCAAGGGTCCCAGCACCGATCCCTGCGGTACACCATTGGTCACAGGCTTCCAATTGCAAAAACAACCCTCGACCATCACCTTCTACCACCTACCACTAGCCAATTTTGGATCCAATTTATCAAATTGCCCTGGATCCCATGGGCTCTTACCTTCTTAACCAATCTCCCATGTGGGACCTCATCAAAAGCCTTATTAAAGTCCATGTCAACTGCATCAACTGCTTTACCCTCATCTACACATCTAGTCACCTCCTCGAAAAATTCAATCAAGTTTGTTAGGCATGATCTCCCCCTGACAAAGCCATGCTGACTATCCTTGATTAATCCCTGCCTCTCCAAGTAGAGATTAATCCTGTCCCTCAGAATTTTTACCAATAGTTTCCCTACCACAGATGTTAGATTCACTGGCCTGTAATGACCTGGTTTATCCCTGCTACCCTTCTTGAATAATGGTACCGCATTCAATGGTTCTGACACAGCTCTCAATATAAATGCTCACTCCGTTACTTTTTATATATGTTTCATATAGAAAACAGATGGAGGAAAACACAAAGAGTGCAGCATATGCACATCAACCCAAAAAGAAAGTCTGTTATGGAGGTGAAAGCAATCAAAATGGAAAAACATTCAAAGAAGGGAAATAGAGCAAAAGTACTGGAGAGTTAATGCTTAAATGCAAATCAATAGATGGCAGGATCCCCAAAGACACATTGTACAGCGAGCTCGCCACTGGTATCAGACCCACCGTCCATGTCTCCACTTTAAAGACATCTGCAAACACGACATGAAATCCTGTGACATTGATCACAAGTTGTGGGAGTCAGTTGCCAGCGTTCGCTAGAGCTGGCGGGCAGCCATAAAGACGGGGCTAAAGTGTGGCGAGTCGAAGAGACTTAGTAGTTGGCAGGAAAAAAGACAGAGGCGCAAGGGGAGAACCAACTGTGTAACAGCCCCGACAAACAAATTTTTCTGCAGCACCTGTGGAAGAGCCTGTCACTCTAGAATTGGCCTTTATAGCCACTCCAGGCGCTGCTTCACAAACCACTGACCACCTCCAGGTGCTTATCCATTGTCTCTCGAGATAAGGAGGCCAAAGAAGAGATGCAGTTACACTTCCGCATGGAAGAGTGATAAAACTACTATTACCAACAATTCAGGATGAGCTTACATATTAGACAAAATTTAAATAAGAACATTTTACACAAATGGTCAAATAATGTGCAGTAAGATTCAAAGTTTAAATTTAAATAAATTACCGTGGCAACCACCATGGTCTTTTTGATCACTCCATTTTATGGCACGCAAGTTCCCTTCCCAGGCTGCTGATGGCATTGAACCAGGTGCACCTGAAGGGTGGACATCGAGCATTAATACGGAGAACAGCAATTACAAATATTAAAATCTAATCATTGCGCTTAAAAGGAGAACTTGGTATGTCACGCCATTGTCAATAAAACAGCAGAGGTACTAAATCTTTTTCTTCCACTAGAATTTCTGTAAAGTGTAATGATAAGCGTGTGAAATCTCCAATTACACAATAAAAATCGCAGCAGCACAATTATAGGTGCTATTCCTCCAAAATTTTTGTCTCAAAAGCAGCATTTTGAGCTACAGAACTCCAGGGTGAAAAACCATGGTCCAGATTTTGCAGTTAGCAGCAAAGCAAGGGCACTTGTTGCTTACCTTGAAAACTTCCTACAAAGATCTAGTGGTGATCTCTGTGGTGAGGTCTTCTTTCCTGGCAGCAGTTTAAATCTGGTGCCAAGTCAAGGGGATCGCCAGGCTTACAGCAGCAGTGATGCTAGCAAGCAGGGTAAGTAGCTAATCACAGTTAAAATTTCATGCACAGAAAACCAGGAAGTTAATACCACTAAATCCCTTCACTTTTAACTTAAATTTTCAGTTAGAAGGTGAAATAATGTATTTTGTTATGATAATACAAAGAATAAACTTCTAAAAAAAAGAAAAATATCTTTAAAATGAGAAATTTGACATTTCCCAAACAAAAAAAAAATTACGCTTTCAGGACCAATGAGGTGGTGTTTGGCAGTAATTATGAAGTCAGTACACCATTAAAATTTCAATTACACCTCAATCAAAAAGGTGCAGTTTTTTTCCAAGGGTTTTTATAGTGAGACCAACGACCAATGTGGAAGATTTCATCAAATCATGATTGCAATGGAGATTGCAGCAATTGGGAACCTCTAGAGTACATCCTATGGAGGAGTATAGATTCACTGACAGCAACTTCTGGATTTCCATGCTATTCTGTGCATGTGCAGGCTGCCCAAAGTTGCTGCCAGTTTCAGTGTAGTGATGACAGCGAATGTTGACAGTTGAAGTTTACTGTCATTACCACAGCAGAATCCAGACTATTATGGGTTATAGATGATTACTCATAGGTGGCAGCAGTCATGGCAGCAGTTTGAGATGAAGAATTAATATTCAGATGTAATAAAGCATTGGAGCGTAAGAGCTCAAGTATGACACTTCATACTGTGTATTAGCACCAGCATTAAAATAAATTGCTACAAGAGTAAAGTACAATAATTAGCTGAACTAGACTTAGTTTTTTTTTTAAACTGGATTGCCAGAAGACATTAATCTGAAATCCCAATGAAATTTTGTGACTCTTGTATTAGTATAGAAATTGTGAATGGACTTTATCAGACTCCAAGTAGATGAGGGAGGCATTGAGAGTGTCTCACTGTTCGAGATGTGGAGCTAGAGGAGAAACTTGGTGCTACAGGTGCCCGAAGCTCTCAAATTCATGGGGAGGTCAAGTGCTGTTTATTTTTTGGGGAAAAGTCCCACCTTCAAGGGACCTTGAATTTTTTTTTTTAACCTGCTCAGATTATGGCCCTCCTGTAGTATAGTGATCCATAACTGTTTATTGGGAAACCAGAAAGCTCCCAAATGTACAAGAAAGGTAAAGACAGATACGCAATGTGGCAAGAGACAAAATTGCAACTTCTGAACTCAACCTAGAGAAGGAAGCATTACACGTAATAAAAGGATACCCAGACAGAAGTAATTTTAGTGAGAATCAGTGAGTCTAAATTATGTAAGGGTAGGAACAGACTGGATGTTAGGCAGTTCTCTTTTTCCAGAGAATAGTGATATTCTGGAATGCAGGGCACATTCTAAGTCCCTGGGAGGTTGCTGTGAAAACTGCAATGATTCTATTTATTCAGCAGTCCCTCATCCGAGGAAATCTGACTTCTTAATCGATGAAACATATTCTCACCCTCACCCACAATGTGTGGGCCACATAACCCTTCAGTAAGCATGTTAATTTTTATTTACCGCCCAATAAATAGATTCAAAAGTAAGTGACTTTAAAGTCACAGCTATCCATGTAGGGTAAAAGAAATAACTTGAATTTTTATAGCACCTTTCACAACCTCAGACATCCCAAAACAGACTACACCCAATTCAGTACTTGTCTTTGAAGTGTAGCCCCTTTTAGAAACGTAGAAAATTAGAGAGAGAGGTGTCTTTGGGCCCATGGTGTCTGTGCTACTGAGTTTTCCAATCTAATTCCACTAGTGAGTACTTTGTCGGTATCCATGTAGGTTATGGCATCTCAAGTGCTTATCCAAGTATTTAATACTATGAGGGTTTCTGCCTCCACCACCCTTTCAGGCAGGGAGTTCCAGATTCTCTCAACCTCTGGGTGAAAATATTTCTCCTCAACTCACCTCCAATTCTTCTGCTATTTACCCGAAATCAATTCCCCCTGGTTATTGACCTCTCTAGGGGAAATAGGTCCTTCCTATCCACAATCTAGGCCCCTCATTATTTTATACACATCAATTAAATCTCCCCTCAGCCTCCTTTGTTCTGAAAACAATTCCAGCCTATCCAATTTTTCTTTATTGCTAAAATTCTACATTCCTGGCAACATCCTCATAGATCTCCTCTGTACCCACTCTAGTGCATATCCTTCCTGTAATGAGTGACCAGAATTGTACACAGTACTCTAGCTGTGATCTTACTAGTGCCATGATACAGATACATTCAGCATTCCTTCAACTAAATAGTGGGAACAAGGGATCAAATTTGGGAAGATGTGATAAATCAAAGAGTAGAGACAAGGCAAGAGAGAAAGGTATTAATATGGGAAAAGATAAACTGACCGTGACAGGAAGGGACAGTGAGTACAAATCTAAGAGTAAATCAGCAGCACACAAGGCTAGAGGTTACAAAAATAATGGAAAAGGACAAAACTAAAGGTTAGTGTGCAGGTACAGCAAGTAATTAGTAAAGCTAATGGAATGTTATTGTTTATCGCGAGGGGAATTGAATACAAAAGTACAGAGGTTATGCTTCAGTTGTACAGGGCATTGATGAGACCACATCTGTGTACAGTACTGGTCTCCTTATTTTAGGAAGGATGCAAATGCATTGGAGGCAGTACAGAGAAGGTTTACTAGACTAATACCTGGAGTGGGCGGGCTGTCTTATAAGGAAAGATTGGACAGGCGAGGCATGTATTCGCTGGAATTTAGAAGAGTAAGAGGTGACTTGATTGAAACATATAAGATCCTGAGGGATCTTGACAGGGTGGATGTGGAAAGGATGTTCCCCCTTGTGGAAGAATCTTGAACTAGGGGTCACTGTTTAAAAATAAGAGGTCACCCATTTAAGACAGAGGTGAGGAGAAATTTTTTCTCTGTGTGTCATGAGTCTTTGGAATTCTCTTCCTCAAAAGGCAGTGGAAGCAGAGTCTTTGAATATTTTTAAGGCAGAGGTAGATAGATTCTTGATAAGCAAGGGGGCGGAAGGTTATCAGGAATAGGTGGAAATGTGGAGTAATCAGTTCAACTTATTGAATGGTGGAGCAGGCTAGAGGGGTCGAGTGGCCTACTCCTGCTCCTAATTCGTATGTTCTACACTCTGTATCTGAATTCACCTAGCATTCGAAACAAAACAGATGAACTGAAAGCTCAAATAGAAATAAATATGATCTGATAGACATTCGAGACATGGCTACAGAATGACATAGATTGGGTCCTTAATAGCGAAGGGTATGTGAAATCTAGGAAGGACAGGAAGCTAGGAAAAGGTGGAGGGGCGGCTCTGTTAATTAATGACAATAGGGAGTGATGACCTAAGTTCAGGAAACCAGGAAGTAGAAGCAGTTTGGATCGACATGAGAAATGATAAAGGTAAGAAGTCAATTGTGGAAGTGGTGTACAGGCCCCATAACAGTAACCACACAGTAGGATGGGGTATAAAGGAAGAAATAGTGGGAGCTTGTCAGAAAGGTACGGCGATAACCATGGGCGACTGTAATCTACTTATAGACTGGAAAAATCAGATGGGCAAATGTAGCCTAAATGAGGAGCTCATACAATGTTTTCCGGATAGTTTCTTAGAACAGCACGTTTTGGAGCCGACCAGAGAGCAGGCGATGCTGGACCTGGTATTGTGCAATGTGATAGGATTAACTGATGACCTCATAGTGAAAGCAGTGATCACAATATGATTGAATTTTACATTCAGTTTGAGGGAGAAGCGTGGGTCTAAGACTAGTATTTTAAACTTAAATAAGGGCAATTATGAAGGCATGAAAGCAGAGCTAGCAAAAGTGAACTGACAAAGTAGGTTAAGGGATAGGTCAACAGATGCAGTGGCAGACATTTAAGGGGATATTTCAGAATACACAGAACAGATACATTCCACCGAGAAAGAAACATTAAGGGGAGGACCCACCACCTGTGGTTAACTAAAAAAATTGGATAGTATCATGCTTAAAGAAAAAGCATATAATTGCACAAAGATGGGTGGCAAGTCAGAAGATAGGACAAAATATAAAAAGCAGCAAAGAACGACAAAGATCCGTCATGCTAGACCCCTGCCTGCCAAGAGTGAGGCACATTAATTTTGCCATGAACAGTGATTTTAAACAGTTACTGGAGCGAGGGGAGGACTTGTTGAACAGATCAGCCGTGGCTGGAAAAGACAATTGCATATTAACAGACGGTGTTTGGAAGGACAAAAGCCATTCCCTGACATTCAACCCACAACGGACTTTTGATCACCAGCTGTTGAAGGTGGGGGAGCTCGCATTCCAGGTTGACTGCTAAGATGGCCGAATACACAATCGGACATGGGAAAACCAGCTAGTCACATGACTAACCTGCTGGGCAACCTGTGTTTTTTGAATCTGTACAAAGAGTTTGGGCACAAAGTTGTTTGTTCCTGGACTGCGAATATCTCTCTCCTGTCTGATCCCATCTCTTTCTCACAACTACTCTTCAGATATTGCCTCAAACCTTTCCATTTTATTTTTCTTCTGCTCTTTTCTGTCTCTATTTGCAAGTGTGCATTGCGTACGCATGCTAGCGTAGGGCGCGGCGTGCATTCGTAGGCGTTAACCAAATTAGAGTTTAAGTTTAATAAATTTCAACTTTTCTTCTTTAAACCTAACAAAGCCTGTTTGTGCTGGTTTCTTTGCCTTATAATTGGAAAGCAGGGAACATGGATTCACCAAACAGGAGCTAAAAAAAGTTTAAAAATTAAACCCTGTTACAGTAAGACCAGGTGACGGCTGAAAGGGAACCCTAGACCTCTTTCTCACCTGGTAACAGTTCAATAAGGAGGGAAAAATTAGAGTGAGAGAGAAAGCTGGCTAGAAATATAAAAACAGCTTCTATAGTTATTTAAGAAAAAAAAATTGTTAACAAAATGAGCGTTGGTCCTATCGAAAGTCAGTCAGGGGGATTGATAATGGAAAATAAGGAGATGGCGGATGGACTGAACAGGTATTTTGCATTGGCAAAAGTAACATCCCAGAAACAGCTGTAAATCACAAAATAGAAGGGAGGGAGAAACTCAAGAAAATTACTATCACCAGGGAAGTAGTACTGAGCAAAGTGTTGGATCTGCAGGCTGACAAGTCCCTGTGTCCTGGACTTCATCCTAGGGTCTTAAAAGAAGTGGCTAGTGAGATAGTTGATGCATTGGTTTTCATTTTCCAAAATTCCCTAGATTCGGGGAAGGTTCCATAAGATTGGAAAATAGCCAATGTAATTCCTTTATTCAAAAAGGGAGGGAGACAGAAAGCAGGAAACTACAGGCCAGTTAGCTTAACATCTGTCTTAGGGAAAATGTTAGAAGCTATGAAAGCAGGGAACTTAGAAAAATATCAAGGTAATCAAGCAGAGTCAAGTTTTGTGAAGTGAAATCATGTTTAACCAACTTATTGGAATTCTTTGAAGTAACTTGTGCTATGGATAAAGGGAACCAGTGGATGTACTGTACTGAGATTTCCAGAAGGCATTTCACAAGGTGCCACATGAAAGGTTACTGTGGAAAATAAAAGCTCATGGTATAGGGGGTAACATTTCAGCATGGATAGAAGATTGGATAGCTAACAGGAAACAGGAGGCATAAATAGGTCATTTTCTGGTTGGCAAGATATAACCAAGTGGTGTGCCACAGAGATTGGTGCTGGAACCTCAACTTTTTAACAATTTATATAAATGACTTGGATGGAGGGACCAAAGGTATGGTTGGTAAATTTGCTGATGACAAAAAGATAAGCAGTAAAGTTGTGAAGAGGACATAAGGAGTCTACAAAGGGATCATGTGAGTGGGCAAAAATGGAGTATAATGTGGGAAAGCGGGAAATTGTCCATTTTGGCAGGAAATTTTTTTCTAAAAGCATATTATCTAAATGATGAGAGATTGCAGAGCTCAGAGATGCAGAGGGATCAAGGTGTTCTAGTACATGAAAAGCAAAAGGTTAGTATGCAGGTACAGCAGGTAATTAGGAAAGCTAATAGAATATCATTTCTGCAAGGGGAATTGAATACAAAAGTAGGGAGGTTATGCTTCATTTATACAGCACATCTGGAGTACTGTGGACAGTATTGGTCTCCTTATTTAAGGAAGGATGTAAATACATTGGAAGCAGTTCAGAGAAGGTTTACTAGACTAATACCTGGAGTGGGCAGGTCGTCTTATGAAGAAAGATTGGAAAGGCAAGGCTTGTATCCACTGGAGTTAAGAGTAAGAGGCGACTTCATTGAAACATACAAGATTCTGAGGGGTCTTGACAGGGTGGATGAGGAAAGTATGTTTCCTCTTGTGGGAGAATCTGGAACTAGGGGTCACGGTTTAAAAATAAGGGGTCGCCAAGTTTTAAGATGAGATGAAGAGAAATGTTTGTGAAGGTCGTGAGTCTTTGGAACTTTTTTCCTGAAAAGGCGGTGGAAGAAGAGACTTAAAATACTTTTAAGGCAGAGGTAGATAAATTCTTGATAAGCAAGGGCGTGAAAGGTTATGGTGGTAAGTGGAAACGTGGAGTTGAGGTTACAATCAGATCAGCCATGATCTTGTTGAATGGCGGAGCAGGCTTTTATTCTGCACCTAATTCATATGTTCGTATGAATTGCTGTTCTTGCCACATCCTGTCCATCCCTAGTGCTTTATACAGTTCTAGCATAAGCTCCCCACTTATCTTCAACGCTTCAGTTAATAAAGGAAAGTATCCTGCATGCCTTAACTACCTTATCTACTTACCCTGCTACCTCCAGGGATCTATGGACATGCACTCCAAGATCCCCCAGTTCCTCTACACTTCTCAGTATCTTATTACGGACAGGTGGTATGTGGCATGGGTGGCTTCCACTTTTCATCTCCCAACTGTTAAAAATGGTGTCAGTCCCAGAGTGTTTTTAGGGTCAAATACAGAGACAAACGACAGATTCTCTCATAGGTTTAAAGATTGATTTTTTTTCAAACAAATCCCCAAAATGGATACAACCTTACCCACACATGCATTTACACACACATGCGCAAACAAGAATAGAGAAAAGAGGGTAGGATGCAATTAGAATCCAAATTGCTGTACAAAACTCCGTTGTTTAAAAACCTTCAGAGTTTCTTGCTGGAGGAAATCTTCTAACTGTGTTGCAGGCCTGAATGTTCCTTGCCTTGCAAGGTGTTGTAGTCTTGTGGTTAAAACTCAGCCCAAGTTGGTGTGAATCCTGGTTTAGTTTCGCAGATGGAGACACTCAAATCACCTTGCAAATTCTCCGCTGCAGTGGTTGTTCAAGTTATTGTTCAGCAGGGTTCTTCTGCTTGGCTGGACCATATCTCAGCCAGTTTCAACCAGAAACTTTCTGTGGTCTTAGGTTGATCTAGCCTCTCCCTTAGCATGAACATACAATGGTTCAGGATATGAAACCCTCGTTATCTGCTGCCATCTGGATGGGGACTATTCTGCTATAATGGTGCTACTTCACATTGATTCATCTTGGTTTGGGCTGTGGAATCAGTCTGCCTATAGAACCTTTGTTAGCCCTATTCCTGTAGCTAGGAGTTATTAACATTAAGTGGCCTTCTCTCCATTTCAAGGTGTTTTCCCTAAAGCTAATTCAGATGGAGTTGATGAGTTTCGTCTTTGCAGACAGGCTAGTTTATTGACAGTACAGGAGGAGGTGAAGGGGGGGGGGAGAGGTGAGGTGAAGGGGGGGGGTCACCTGACCTCACCAGTCTTGTCTGTAGCCTGAATATATCCATTTTCTTGTAGCTCTGTTCAAACAGTTGGCTTCTGTTCCTCAATTCCTCCAGTTCATTTCATTTTCCAACACTGCTCCTTCCATGAGCATGACACCTACCATTCATTGTGCATTCCCTTGCCTTGTTTACCCTCCCCAACTGCATTACCTCACTTCTCCAGATTGAATTCTATTTTCCACTTTTCGCTAATGCCCTTCTGATGATACAGCCTTTACCCTACTACAAGAAAACTGGTACTTTTATTTTTTCTCTTTCAAATTATTACTCCTCATAATTAATTAGTGTTGGATTTGAATCCCGGATGAGCCCCCAATTAATGTGTTATGACCAACGTGGGAGTAATGCACTGTTAATTCAGTCCCACTACTCCACAGCTCACTGCATATTTGTAAAGTTTCCCACTTACTGGAATTAGCCAAATTAAACACTATTTATGCCCCAGAATAAAGTACGCCAAACCAGGTTTCTTTAAACAAAGAAAATTAACTGTATTAATAAACCACGTTTTAAATGATGAGATAAATCTACATGTATGAACAGATTTTATAACTCCTTATTCTTCCTAACCCTCATGTGCACAGACATATATTCAAAAATCGGTTAACCGGGGAAAAAGGGTGATTTAAGTTGTAACTGTTTCTTAGGAACAATAAAATAATTGTCGGAGTCTGGTAGAATATTTCTGAATTGGTGAGGTGTCCCAGAGTCAAAGAGTCAGATGCCACTTGATGTCTCCCCAGGTAAGTTTGATAAACTGTGATGGGTAGGCGTTCAAGGCAATTTGTCTGCAGCAGATGTCACACAAATCTTTCAGCTCAAGGTGTAGCAACAGGTCTACTTAAGTTTTAGGGTAGCAGACTAGCAGTCAAAAACTTTGAGATGTCAGGATCTTCCAAAAACACAAAAAGCAACAGAACTCACTCAAGGCAGGAATTCTTCAGACTGAAGGCAACAGCAACCTGCCGCACCCAAAACGCAAGGCTTCCTTTCTCCAAAAGAGTGTTTCCCCACAAAGCACTTCATCTTTCTCTGGGTCTTTTCTCTCTCTTCGGGCAGGTCAAAACTTCACCTTAAATGTAGCACCTTTCCCCTTGAAATGGAAAGCTTATTTTCAGAGAGAATAGGTCTTTTTCTCTAGTCTACAAACCCAGGTCTCCAACAGCAACTGGCTTTCCACCAATCCACTTTCAAAAATGCTAAAGGCCTAATACTTCCTCTTTCACTATAGTTTATCCAATCCAATTTTCACACTATACCTCCTCCTTTACTAGAATGTCTGCATTGCACCCGACTTCATAAAAGAGGGGGACAAAGTCGTCATTAAGAACTATGCCCACGTCGTCTGCCTCCACAAACAAACGGTCTCTAATCTTTCCTTAGTTAGTTATTGTCTGGCTGTTTATGTATTCATAAAACTTGTTAGGATTTTCCTTGATTTTATTTCCAAATTTTTTTATGCTCTCTCTTTGCTTTCCTAATTTACCTTTTTTTAAAAAAAAAAAATCATTCCTGCATTTTCAATACTATTCTAAGCTTTCTCCAGTATTGAGCTTTCAGTATCTGACATAAGCATTCTTTTTTGCCTTACCCTACTCTGTATGCTCTTGACAGACAGAGGGTCAGGGAGAGGGTCTAAACTTTGGAGTCTCACAGTTTTTCTTTGTGGAAACAAACTTGTTCCGAGCCCTCTCAATCTCCTCCTTGAAGGTCTCCCACTGCTTGCACACGGATTTACCTTCAAGCAGCAGTTGTGATGCCGGGAAATGCAGTAACCTATTTGCACACAGCAAAGTCCCACAAAACAGCTAAGATGAAGTGATGTTGGTTGATGGATAAAGATTGACTAGTGACTGGAAATAAATATGGATATAATTATTGGTTGTCAGGACACACTCAGAACATTGACTTTTCCACTTATCTGACTATTTTCCTTCTTTGGATCCATGGTCAATGGTGGGGACTTTAATTATACTTCTAAGCCCAAGCTAAAAACCCACCTGATAACTTGGCATTTTCTTGCATTTCATTCTTCATGGTGAACATTTGACAATGGTGTAACCTGATAGTTCAGATTACACCATTTGCTCAAATCCCACAAATCCAAAAATTTACAACAAGAAGTCTCAAGCTACTGCATTGAGATGTGCAAGATCTCCCCATATCGCATGGGCAAACCTTCCTGCCTGATGTTTCTCTTTGCACTTCATCTAGCAATAATTCAACAATTCCAATCCTCCTTGGATTCAGGAGTGGTGGCTGAGGACTGGAAAATTGCAAATGTTACACACCCTTTTTTGAACAAGGGTAAGGATAAGCCCAACAACTACAGGCCAGTCAGTTTAACTTTGGCAGTAGGAAAGTTTTTAGAAACAATAATTTGGGACAACATTAACAGTCACTTGGACAATTGCAGATTAATTAGGGAAAGCCAGCATGGATATGTTAAAGGCAAATAGTGTTTAACTAACTTGTTTGAGTTTTTTGAGGGGGTAACAGAGAGGGTTGATGAGGGCAATGCAGTTGATGTGGCATACATGGACCTCCAAAAGGCATTTGATAAAGTGCCACATAACAGGCTCGTCAGCAGAACTGAAGTCCATGGAATAAACCAAGAAACATAGAAAATAGGAGCAGGAGTAGGCCATTTGGCCCTTCGAGCCTGCTCCGCCATTCATTATGATCATGGCTGATCATCCAACTCAATAACCTGTTCCCGCTTTCACCCCACATCCTTTGATCCCATTAGACCCAACAGCTATATCTAACTCCTCCTTGAAAACATACAATGTTTTGGCCTCAACTGCTTTCTGTGGTAGCGAATTCCACAGGTTCACCACTCTCTGGGTGAAGAAATTTCTCCTCATCTCAGTCCTGAAAGGTTTACCTGTATCCTTAGACTATGACCCCTGGTTCTGGATTCCCCCACCATCGAGAACATTCTTCCTGCATCTACCCTGTCAAGTCCAGTTAGAACTTTATAGGTTTCTATGAGATCCCCCCTCACTCTTCTGAACTCCAGCGAATATAATCCTAACCGACACAATCTCTCCTCATATGTCAGTCCCGCCATCCCAGGAATCACTCTGGTAAACCTTTGCTGCACTCCTTCTATAGCAAGAACATCCTTCCTCAGATAAGGAGACCAAAACTGCACACAATATTCCAGGTGTGACCTCACCAAGGCCCTGTATAATTGCAGCAAGACATCCCTGCTTCTGTACTCGAACCCTCTCGCTATGAAGGCCAACATAACATTTGCCTTTTTTACCGCCTGTTGCACCTATATGCTTATCTTCAGCAACTCATGTACAAGAACACCCAGGTCTCGCTGCATATTCCCCACTCTCAGTTTATAGCCGTTCAGATAATAACCTGCCTTCCTGTTTTCACTACCAAAGTGGATAACTTCACACTTATCCACATTATACTGCATCTGCCATGCATTAGCCCACTCACTCGACTTGTCCAAATCACCCTGAAGCCTCTCTGCATCCTCCTCACAACTCACCCTCCCACCCAGTTTTGTGTCTTCTGCAAATTTGGAGATATTACATTTAGTTCCCTCATCTAAATCATTAATGTATATTGTGAATAGCTGGGGTCCTAGCACCGATCCCTGCGGTACCCCACTAGTCACTGCCTGCCATTCAGAAAAAGACCCATTTATCCCTACTCTTTGTTTCCTGTCCGCCAACCAATTTTTTATCCATCACAATACTCTATCCCTAATCCACTTTAATCACTTTAATTTTACATGCTAATCTCTGATGTGGGACTTTGGCAAAAGCCTTCTGAAAGTCAATAAAAGGGACAGTGGCAATATGGATACGAAGTTGGCTGAGTGTCAGGTGTCACGGAACTGTTTTTTTTTCCTCCTCTGTTTAAAACAGTGTGCCTTTAAGACTAAGCACAGTGTGCCAAGAGCTACACCCGTTTCCCAGGCCACAGCAGGAGAGAGAGGTCACATGGTGTACTGTAACCTTTAGCTGTGGATAAAGACTGGTGTCAACCAGTTTGAACTAGTGTCCAATGAAGCATGCTCTGAAGGAAGAAGCTGTTTATTTCTCTTAGCAGGAAAATCTACATTGAGTTGCAGGCTGTGTTATTGCCTAACAAGAGAAAAACACTGGAAAAAGAGCATTTACCTTCAAGATTGACTCTCTGTCATTTGTTTGTGTTTGCTGGAATTCTCAGGAATGTTTCTACTGAAAAACTACCAATTTTAGAATCCAAATAGACCTGTGGCTATATTCCTTGTTAAAAGAACTGCGTGACGCCTGCTGTAACCAAAGTGCTTTGAATCCCTATCTATTAAAAGACTGTTCCATCAAATACGCCTGGAGACTTCGAGTGGTATCTGATTATTCTAATCTGGGACACCTCACCAACCAGGAACGTAACTTACCAGGACTTACAACCCAGCTACTTATATTATTCCTAAGAAATACTATTTTTAAAAAACCAGTTAACCGTTGATTTTTGAATGTATGTGTGTGCGCATTAGGGTTAAGAGAAAATAAGTTATAAAGTCTTTAGACATAAATTTATCTTATACTGCTTAACATTTAGTTTATTAACAAATAGTTAATTTGTCGTGGTTTAAAGATACCTGGTTTGGTTTGTTTTATTCTGGGGGTTACTAAAAAGTGTTTTAATTTGGCTGATTTCTGGTTAGGTGGGAAAACTTTAATAATATGCTGTGACCTGTGGAGTATTGGGACGGAATTGACAGTGCATTACTCCGGCCTCGGTCATAACACAGCAAAGAGAGTAGCAGTGAATGGTTGTTTTTTGGACTGGAGAATGGTATATAATGGGGTTCCCCAGGGGTTGGTACTAGGACCACTGCTTTTCTTGACCTGAAGAATGACCTAGATTTGGGTGTGCAGGGCACAATTTCTAAATTTGCAGATGACACAAAACTTGGAAGTATTATGAATTGTGTGGAGGATAGTGATATACTTCACAAGGACATAGGCTGGTGGAATGGGCAGACATATGGAAGATGAAATTTAATGCAGACAAATGTGAAGTGTTATATTTTGGTAGGAAGAATAAGGAAAAGCAACATAAAATAAAGGATACAATTCTAAAAGGGTGGGGGGGGGGCGGTATATGTGCACAAATTATTGAAAGTAGCAGGACAGGTTGACAAAGCAGTTAATAAGGCATATGGCATCCTGGGCTTTATAAATCAAGAAGTTATGGTGAACATTTATAAAAGACTGGTCTGGCCTCAACTGAAGTATTGTGTATAATTCTGGGCACCACATATTAAGAAGGATGTGAAAGCATTGGAGAGGGTGCAGGAAAGATTTACAAGAACGGTACCAGGGATAAGAGACTTCAGTTATGAGTTTAGACTGGCAAAGCTGGGCTGTTCTCCTGAATGAGAGCTTGAGAGGAGATTTGATAGGTGTTCAAAATCACGAGGGGTCTGGACAGAGTAGATATGGAGAAACTGTTCCCATTAGTGAAAGGGTCGAGAACCAAAGGACACCAATTTAAAGCGATTAGCAAAATAGCCAGAAGCAACATGACAAAAAAATCTTTTACTCAGTGAGTGGTTAGGATCTGGAATGCATTATCAGTGTGGTGGAGGCAGATTCAATCATCATGACTTTCAAACAGGAATTGGATAATTATCTGAAGAGAAATGATTTGCAAGGCTATGGTGAAAAAGTAGGGGAGTGCAACTAGTCGAATTGCTCTCACAGAAAGCCAGCACAGACACGATGGACTGAATGGCCTCCCTCTGTGCTGTAACTATTCTATGATTCTCTACCATGTACTCCCAAGTACTAAGAGATCAATCTGATCCATTGAGCAAAATGGCCTCCTTCTAGTTTGTAACTTCTATCGTCCCAAAGGAATACCCATTTCAGCTTAGGCAGGCTTGGAGGAAAAGTTAGAAAACCAGGTACCAGTCTTATAGAAAATACATGCAAGATGAATATGTAAAAATATCACAATGTGCACTACCAGGTATCACCTAAAGATGTTCAGAATATAAATTTCTTTATAATGAAACAAACAATTTTTACACTACTGAAGGTTGTAACTGTGACACAACCATAAAGATACTGCAATATGAAATCAAACAACTGTTGCTTGTCTTTGACCAATCGCTCTGGATTTAGAGAATATAAAAGAAAACAAAATCGCACAGAATATATTCCAGTAACTGGCAGAGAATTCAATTCCAATTATAAATTTGAAGTTTATTCCGACAGTGAGGATCTTCTACAACAGCACCTGCTGCCCTTGGCCCCTGTGGTTTATGAAAGCACCTGAGCCCATTACCAAGACTCTCATTACACCCACTCAATTTTGTGGATCGGCTGTCGAGATAAGGAATGTTAGACTTTATATTTCAAGCACTCCCAGCATTCTAACTTCCCCAACATGTCTGAGGCCTAGCCTTACACTCCCAAACAAAATGTGGCCTTCCCCTCCCACCTATCCGGTGGCCTTTTGAGTGAGGCAAGTGCTGAGGTTCAAGCTCACTAAACTGCACAGTTTCATCTTGCATTCCTCCCTGCAGAGGCAGCAGATGGAGGAAAGAATGAATTACTTGCATTTTTATAGCACTTTTCAAACCCCAGGTCATCCAGAAAGTGCTTTACAGCAAAAGTACTTTTGAAGTGTCCTCACTATTGTAACGTAGGAAACACAGCAGCCAACATGCACACAGTAAACTCCCACAAACAGCTCTATGATAATGACCAGATGTGTTTAAATGATAATGGTTGAGGGATAAACATTAGCAAGAACATCAAGTAGCACCCCTCTGCTCCTCTTTGAAATAATACCATGGGATCTTACCTCCATCTGACAGTGCAGATGGGATCTTGGTTTAACACCTCATCTTCGGCACTGTAGCACTCCCACACTACAGACTTAAGTCTAGATTATAGGCTCAGATCTCTGGAATGGTTCTTAAACCCACAAACTTTTTACTCAGAGACCAGAGTGCTATCACCTGAGCCACAGCTGACATTCAAGGAGACTTTTGTCCCATCAGTCTGGCCTGAATTTGAAACTGCTTCCCCAAGGCAAAAGCTGGAATCAAACCCAACATTCCATCCCACTCATTCTTTATGGAAAATACAGATGTTGCACGTACCTGGTATTCTGTTTAAGGTTACCCAATAGTGTTCATCAGGACTATATGTGTCTTTAGACCATTTTAACAAATCCAAAGCTCGTTGGTCTTTCAAAATAAATTCTACGAATTCAGTTGTCAAAGCATAGTATGCAGACCCAAAATAAATAGTTAGGTTGTGGGGAGGGGGGGATTTCTGCTTCGCAGTTCTGGCTACATAGGATTTACTGGCAGACAGAACCTGCTTGTACACAAACTTAGTGCGGACTTTGGCATGTTCTGGAGGCAAAATGCCAGGGGTAATGTTCTTCCCTTTAAAGGCTTTGAGGTGACGAATGATCTCCAGGTTGGTTTTGAGCGGGTAATCCTGACCGCAGAGGTTAAGGACATATTTCCAGTTGGTCCTAAACCTGAGGAGATCCGTCAGGCAGCTGATGTCCGCTTCCAGCCGGGAAATCCCTCCGTAGATGATGGGCACCATCCTGGAGGCAAGGAAAACATTGCCGAAGCATCCCTGTAAACGCTGCAGTTGCCTATGGAATTCCCCAGGAGATTTCTCATCCACGTGGATGCAGTAGAGGTTGTGAGGCCGGTAAATGGCCCTGAAGAGCCTCTCGAAGGTGTCGAACTCCTTGTGCACGGTAATGATGAAGGCCAGAGGGAAGCTGATCTCCTCGGCTGTCAGCGGGCTCCGGGAATAGTGAAGCAGCGCCTGGAACCTGCTGCACTCAGCCTCTGAACCATCTAGCAGCCCGAGAGCTGCCGGGGGCGCCCCATTCCAAAGGAAGACTTTCTTCCCTTGAAAGAAGGAGTCGCAGACAGACTCCGAGCGAGATCCCTCCCTTTGAGGGAGTCTGTTGGGATTCTTGGATTTATCCCCATTCCCACCAGACTGAATCCGACAGAACCAGTAGAAACTCACAAGCACGAACAGCAGCAGCGTGGTGAAACCGAGCTGGAGCTTCTGATTCGCCTCCATTCCTCAAAGTCCCCGGTTCTCTTTTTTTTTCAGCTACAGTCTAATAAAGCCGAACAGCGATGGATGGCGAAGAAGCCCCCTCTACGCTTCTGTTTCTTCTGCATTTGGACGAACCTGGATTGGGAGCAGCTTCAATGAGCTATAGCAACCTAGTCTTCCCCAGTCGGCTGCCAGACCTATTTCCGCACTCTAACATATGCTATTTACAAGGAACTATTCTCCAGTTCAAACCATTAAACAGTTTCCACTTGAGTAACTGAGCACACTTGTGTGGAAGTAACTAGCAATTAACTCGCTAGTATTTTTAAAGTAGCAGCTTATTTTTTCAAAAATCAGAGAAGGGATGGGGGACTGGGATCATGCCGGTGATTTGAAACTATAAACGGATTCATAACGTTTATGCTCAGAACCAAATTAGGAAAGACTGCCTTCTACTTTGGATGGATAATTTGCGGCTCACACATTTCAACAAACCCGCCCACTCATTGTATCAGCCTATCAGCTTCAGCCCTGAACAGATAGTGATCTGAAAAGAGGAAATGGCCACTGCTTTTTTCCCCCAAAAACTGTTCAAAGGATATTGTGCGGTAATTGTACATGTTGAGGAAATAAAAAGAACTAATTGTTACTGTTGATGTAATTTAGAGGTGAATAGCTACAGCAGCAGAATGTTTTATTAACCAATAACTGGGAGTACAGATTTGGAGTCATGTTAACCACAACAGCACAGAACAAAAACCCAAATTGGGAGGGAAGCGAAGGGATTGCTAGTCGGAAAAGGGCCATGGTCCCACTAGTTCACCATCTACTATCCTGGTAGTTACATGATTCAATGATAATGGCGTTGTTGACTAATCATAGCAATTAATCTCTATTTCCAATAAATCTACACACCAAACCCAGACATATAGAGTGGAAACCCTAGGTCTAGAAGCAACTTTTTTCCTTCCAAGCATGCTACATTTGCCAGTTCTCAAATTATTCACATACTATGGTATATCCCAAATATTATTTTCTGAAGTAAATCTTTCTCATTTGCATTTAAATGAATCAATACTAACTGCTGCAAGGGGTGTTTGTTCCATAGATTGATCACTCACTCACTAAAATATTATTTCCGCAGCTTAGTTTGGTTCCACACATTGGGTCAAGGTAAAATAGCTTGTTATGGTTTACAATATCGAGTCCTTTTTGAATCCTGAAAACAGGAATCATTTCACCTCTCAACCTCTTTTTCCAGTGAGAACTTGCTCAATTTACATAATCGTTCCTCATAATCCAATCCCTCCATCCCTTATTCTGATTGCTTGCTTCCATATCTTTACAAAAGTTGCAACATCCTTTCTGGACTGTGACAACCAGAACTATACACTATATTCCAAGTGCAGCTGTACCAATGGTTCATAGAGGATTACCTTGGGATTTTGGCAATATTTATACAAACAGAACACATGAAATACTTACCACTTCTGTGTTTGAGCAAAACAGCTTGAGCTTCACGGAATGGAACTATACTAAAAATAGTGTGTGATCTTTTAACTAACTGTTTTGGATAGAAACAGAGTTTAAACAGTAATGTGCAAAAAAATTGCAGTTGCTAGAAATCTGAAACAAAAACAGAAAATGCTGGAAACACACAGCAGCTCCCACGTTATCTGAAGAGAATGGACAAGTTGACTTTCATATATGGAACCTTCATCAGAACTCATGATTTTTCTGCAACTGAAATGTCAACTTGTCTGTTCTCCCCATATAAGTGAGATGATTCTACTCAGTAGTTTAATTTTTGAAGTGGACTTAAAAGAGTGTTTACAAACCTTGTCGTAAGGTTTAGAGTAGATGAAAGTAAAATAGAAGGATGCAAGCCAGCTAAATGAACTGAGGCCAATAGAGCATTTGGATGAGAACTATTAAGCGACAGCTTGGCTCAGTTGCTCATACCTGCACCTCAATGAGCTGTGGGTTCATATGTCAATATAGACTGCAGCACATAATCTAAGCTGACACTTCACTGCCCTACTGAGCAGTGCTGCACTGTCAGAGATGCTATCTTTTAGATGAGGCATTAAGCTGTCTGCCAGCTAAAATGGATGTAAAAGCTGCCATGGCACAATGGAATATTTTACAGTTCTGATGAAAGGTAATCAACCTGAAACGTTAATTCTTTTTCTAATAGACAGCATGTTACATAGTATAATTACCCTGTAATACATGAAGCATCATGGTACAATAATATGGCAACATAGTGGTTATCTCACAGGCCTACTAATTCAGAGGCAGCTGGGGAATTTAAATAAATCTGGAATAAAAAGCTATTATCAGTATTGGTGACCAGGTAACTACTGTATTGTTGTAAAAACCCATTTGGTTCACTAAAGTCTTTTAGGGAAGAAAATCTGCTGTCCTTGCCTGGTCTGGCCTACATGTGACTCCATACCCACAGCAATGTGGTTGACTCTTAACTGCCCTCTGCAATTGCCTAGCAAGCCACTCAGAGAGGTGTAAAAATGATAGGGTAATAATGGTAGGGGATTTCAACTTTCCCAATATTAACTGGGATAATCTTTGTGCAAAAGGCTTAAAGGGGGCAGAATTCTTAAAGTGCATCCAGGAGAATTTTTTGAGCCAGCACGTAGGAAGTCCTACAAGAGAAGGGGTGGTACTGGAGCTAATCTTAGGGACTGAAACCAAACAAGTGGTAGAAGTGTCAGTGGGGGAGCATTTAGGGGATAGTGACCATAACTCTGTAAGATTTAAGGTAATTATGGAAAAGAACAGAGATGGACCGGAAATAAAGGTACTGAATGGGGGGGGGGAAGGTCGATTTCAAAATGATAAAACAGGATCTGGCCAAAGTGGACTGGGAGCAGCTACTTGTAGGAAAGTCTACATCAGACCAGTCAGAGTCATTCAAAAAGATAGTGAAAGTTCAGGCATGTTCCCGTAAAGGTGAAGGGTAGGACCAACATGTCCAGGGCACCCTGGATGTCAAGGGATATAGAGGATTGGATCAGGGGGAAAAAAAAGGAGGCTTATGGCAGATTCAGAGGGCTGAAAACAGCGGAGGACCTGGAGGATTATAGAAAGTGTAGGGGGGGGTACTTAAAAAAGTAATTTGAGCAAAGAGGGGACACGAAAAAACACTGGAGGGCAAGATAAAGGAAAATCCCAAGGCATTTTATGTATATTAAGGGCAAATGGATAACCATAAAAAGAGTGGGGCTCAGTAGGGACCAAAAAAACAATCTGTGTGTGCAGCCGCAGGACGTAGGTGAGGTTTAAATGATTACTTTTCATCTGTGTTCGTTATGGAGAAGGGCAAAGTAGGTGTAGAGATCAGGGATTGTGATATACTTGAACAAATTAGCATTGAAATGGAGGAGGTATTAACAGTTGTTGCGGGCTTAAAAGTGGATAAATCCCCAGGCCTAGATGAGATGTATCCCAGGCTGCTATGTGAGGCAAGTGAGGAGATTGCAGGGGCTCTGACACAAATTTTCAAATCCTCTCTGGCCGCAGGAGAGGTGCCAGAGGACTGGAGGACAGCAAATGTGGTACCATTATTCATGATGGGTAGCAGGGATAAACCAGGTAATTACAGGCCAGTGAGTCTAACATCAGTGGTAGGGAAACTACTGGAAAAAGTTCTGAGGGACAGGATTAATCTCCACTTGGAGAGGCAAGGATTAATCAAAGATAGTCAGCATGGTTTTGTCAGGGGCAGATCATGTCTAACAAATCAGATTGAAATTTTTGAGGAGGTGACTAGGTGTGTAGATGAAGCTAAAGCAGTTGATGTAGTCTACAAGCTGTGGACTTAGTGCTAAAGCTAGAAAAAAGTGAATTCGGAAAAGCAAGAATAACTTACCACAGACACATAGTAGGGCAAGGACAGGTATTGCCAAAAATGGCAAAGGTACAAGCCTTAATGGAATTCCCTATCCCTAAATCTAAAATGGGAAGTATTGAGGTTTTTAGGGATGTGCGGTTTTTACAGGAAATTTGTACGGAATTTTAGTACTGTGGCTGCTCCACTAAACGATTTGCTACAAAAAAAGAAAAACAAAGTAGTATGGCCAGAATAATGTCAGGCAGCTTTTGAAAAGCTAAAGGCAATCTTAACTAATGAACCAGTGTTGGCTGCTCCAAATCTTGCTAAACCTTTTAAAATAGCGACCAATGCTAGCGACCTGGGGGTTGTTGCAGTCCTATTGCAGGATGACAAATTGGGCATAGAGAAGACAGTAGGATACTTTTCAAGAAACTAAATTGCCATCAAAAAAAGTATTCCACTGTAAAAAAAAAGAAACATTAGGACCTTTGCTGGCTCTCAAACATTTTGAAGTGTATGTCTGCCAGGACTATAAGGAAATACTAATATACACTGACCGTAACCCATTAACGCTTCTGGAAAAGTTTAAGAACTGAATGCTGGAATATTTTGATGGAGTTTGTTGTTACAGCCTTACCATCTAAAAATTGTACATATTTCAGGGAAAAATAATATTATCACTGATGCTTTGTCATGCATTTAACCATGTTAACTTATGTTGATGGCAATGGAACAAAGAAAATACTGTAAATTATTGGTAGAGTAAATGGTGTGTGTATGTGAAAAAATATTTTTGTTTTTCCCAGTTTCTAATTTTTTTGGCATTGTAATGAAACACATTTCGGGAATGGTATTTCGTTTCGCCAAGGGCAGAGGTGTCATGCATCTGTAATTACTTTTTCTCCTTAGATTAAAAACAGTGTGTATGCCTTTAAGACACTGTTAAAAACAGTGCACCTTTAAGGGAGAATGTTTTGGAGAGGTAGTGTGCCACAGCTGCATTTTCTGTTACCCTGGGCAACAGCAGGAGAGAGAGGTCACATGGTGCAACGTGTCCACTTGACTGTGTGTGGAACTGGCAGAAACTGGCTAAAACCAGTTAGTTCTGAGAGACTTTACAGCGAGGCAAACTGAAGAGAAAGAAAGCTGTTTATTTCCTCTCAGTAGAAGATTCTACAAGAAGCTACAAGCCAAGTTAATTCCCTAAGTAAAGAAGAAAATCCTTTTTTTCAAGACACCGTTTGTATTGCTGTGCTCATCATTCAAAGACTGTCTAATGATTGCTGCAGCTTATCTTCTGAAGGACTATTTCCATCAAATCCAGATGAAGACTTTGAGTGACATTTGGCTATTTCCACATTGGAAGACTGCATCCATCAGGAACGTAACCTACAAAGACTTCCTTATTTTATTTATTCTTGAGACAGCTAATTTTTAAAAAGACTCCACCTTTAAAACCAGTTAACTGTTAGTTTTTTTGAGTGTATGTGTGTGAATGGGGAGTTAGATTAAAAATAAGAAATTATAAGGTCTTTAGACATAGGTTTATCTTAATAGTGTTCAAGATTTAATTGTTTTTAATAAATAATTAATTTGTTGTCTAAAGATACCTGATTTTGTCTGTTTTATTCTGGGGTTACTAGAGTGTTTAATTTGACTGTTTTTCCAATTGGGTGTGAAAAATCACTAATATGCTGCGACCTATGGAGTGATGGGACTGAATTGACAGTGTGTTGCTCCTGCCGTGGTCGTAACAATGTCCATTTCAGACTTCCCATCACAAAGTCCCCTTGAGTCAATAAAGGACAACAGCAAAAGCATTCACTCAACAACTTTATCCAGCAATACATCAATAATACAAAAATAAACAGAACTAATCAACCTTGTGCATTGCTTTAGTGTCTTTCTTGTGGGTGCCTTTTTCCTCTTCCTTTGCAGTGCTATTTCAGTGACTGCAGCATAGCTGATTGAGCTTCCACTGTGGCACTGATACATCAGGAGGCCTCCACCTATGCTGCATTGGAAGGTGTAACAGTGGCCAGCAGATGCTCCATCATGGAGGTTCACCAGGATGTTGCCTGGTATGGAGGGCGCTAGCTATGAAGAGAGGTTGAGTAGATTAGGATTATTTTCATTAGAAAGACGGAGGTTGAGGGGGGACCTGATTGAGGTGTACAAAATCATGAGAGGTATAGACAGGGTGGATAGCAAGAAGCTTTTTCCCGGAGTGGGGGATTCAATTACTAGGGGTCACGAGTTCAAAGTGAGAGGGGAAAAGTTTAGGGAGGATATGCGTGGAAAGTTCTTTACGCAGAGGGTGGTGGGTGCCTGGAACACGTTGCCAGCGGAGGTGGTAGACGCGGGCACGATAGCGTCTTTTAAGATGTATCTAGACAGATACATGAATGGGCAGGAAGCAAAGAGATACAGACCCTTAGAAAATAGGCGACATGTTTAGATAGAGGATCTGGATCGGCGCAGGCTTGGAGGGCCGAAGGGCCTGATCCTGTGCTGTAATTTTCTTTGTTCTTTGTTCTTTGTTATGGGTTGGTCTGGCAGTGCTGCAATGGAGGTGCCCACCACTTCCACAGTGGTAAGGATGGAATCCAAGCATTGTGCAATGCCCTGTTCCACAGTGGAGCCAGACTCCTCCATGCTGCTAGCCAGTGACTGGAGGTGCCTGGCAGGCCTGTCAATGCACCAAGCATCTTAGTGTGCACATTCATCAGCGTTCTGCTGTAGTCTGCCCCAATGAGGTCCTAATTTGAGTCCCCAGCAGCAGAACTGAGGTTGACCTCGCCCTCTGGGGAGTTCACACAAGTGCTGACCTATCTCCATGGCTTGCCTCCAGTCCACTCATGCTCAGTGACTCATCATGTGCAGATCATGATTCTTAACTAGACCCTAACATTTGAGCGGGGCCAGTATCTGAGCTGGTGGCTGCAAGCATTAGGTTGAGTGACAGTGCTTCTTCCTCAGAGCTCTCTTCCTCCTCTTGTCGTTCTGCCTGACATTGCCGGGGCTGAGCAACCAGCAGTTCTTGGCCATCTGAAAGTGCAAAAGTAGGGGTGAGGGAAGGTGGTGGTGGGGAGGTGTAGGTGAGGGGGGTTGGTGTGAGGTAAAGCAGAAGGTCCATGGTCACTCCGTCAACAGTTTCCATTTCATGCTACATTTCATCATGAGGGTGAAAGGTTAGTGGAGAAGGTGCAGAAGGCAACAACTTGCCATCATCCAGGATGGCCTTGGTAGCACCGGATGCCACTGCCTCCGTGACACTGGCACCCATCATCCGGAGGACCTTCTGTTTGAGGGATGGATTCTTGGTAGCCCTCCACGAGTCATCTGCCTCTCCTGTCTATTGTGGGCCTCTTTCTCCTGCAAGAGAGAGAGCAGAATGTCAGAGACTGTGGGCAGGATTTTCTCCGCAGGCTTCAGGACCCCACCGTCAGGGTCAAATGAGGGTCAGAAGCTTGCAATGTGTGGAGAACAGTCCCTCAGCTGAGATTTTCCCTGAATTGGGCAATTAGTGGCCAGAGGGTGGGCTTGCTGTCCAATTAAGAATGGTGGGTGAGCTCTTGAAGGTGGAGGCCCTCCAGCACTGAAGAAGCCAAAGCTGGGTTTTCTAGGTAAGTGAGGAAGAGGGTGGCTCAAGAGGGCATGATCCTCTCTCCAACTTTTTAAAATTTCAAATAAAAATGTTCTTAGCAGCCAGGCCACATTTGCGGAGGGGGAGCCCCTCTTCAAAGGGTGTTTTATGGCTGCATCTGTAGCCAGGCAACCAAGGAGGACTTCTAAGTCTGCCTGGAATGCTGCCCACCCAAGTCTGCTGCCAGGAGGCTGCCTCCAAGCAGCTATGTTGTTCCGACACCTCTGGGAACCTGGAGGCCAACTGAAAAATTACAGTTGGCCTCCAAAAATAGGCCTTAATAGGCAATTAACAAGGTCATAAAAGCAAAATACTGCAGATGCTGGAAATCTGAAATAGAAACAAGAAATGTTGGAAATACTCAGCAGGTCTGGCAGCATCTATGGAGAGAGAAGCAGAGTTAACGTTTCAGGTCAGTGATCCTTCATCAGAACTGGCCAGTATCAGAAATGTAATAGGTTTTAAGGAAATAAAGTGGGGGTGGGGCAAGAGATAACAAATGTGAAGGTGTTGCTAGGACAAGGTCACAGAGAATAACTGACCAGAAGGTCATGGAACAAAGGCAAACGGTATGCTGAAAGACAAAGCGTTAGCACAGAGTGTTAATTGACAGAAAAAATGAGGAGCCCTGGCCCAAAGCACAAACATGAAAAAAGTGGGAAAGCACAGTAGAAACAAACTAAACAAACTAAATTAAAACAAACAAAGAAAAAAGAAAAAAGAACAAAAAATAAAAATAAAAAGGGGGGGCCAATCATGTTCTGAAATTATTGAACTCAATGTTCAGTTCAGTAGGCTGTAGCATGCCTAATCAGTAAATGAGATGCTGTTCCTCGAGCTTGATTTGATGTTTACTGGAACACGGCAGCAATCCCAGTACAGAGATATGGGCATGGGAGCAGAGGGTGTGTGTTGAAATAGCAAGCTACCGGAAGCTCAGGGTCATGCTTTCGGACTGAGTGGAGGTGTTCCGCAAAGCGGTCACTCAATCTGCGTTTAGTCTCCCCAATGTAGAGGAGACCACATTGTGAGCAGCGAATACAGTATACTAAATTGAAAGAAGTACAAGTAAATCGCTGCTTCACCCTGAAAGGAGTGTTTGGGGCCTTGGATAGTGAGGAGAGAGGAGGTAAATGGGCAGGTATTACACCTCCGGCGATTGCATGGGAAGGTGCTGTGGGAAGGGGACAAGGGGGTAATGGAGGAGTGGACCAGGGTGTCGCAGAGGGAACGATCCCTTCGGAATGCTGACAGGGGAAGGGAGGGGAAGATGCATTTGGTAGTGGCATCACGCTGGAGGTGGCGGAAATGGTGGAGGATGATCCTTTGGATATGGAAGCTGATGGGGTGCAAAGTGAGGATAAGGGGAACCCTGTCGCGGTTCTGGGAGGGAGGGGTGAGGGTAGAGGTGCGGGAAATGGGCCGGACATGGTTGTGGGCCCTGTCAACCACAGTGGGGGGAATCCTCAGTTGAGGACAAAGGAAGACATATCAGAAGCGCTGTCGTGGAAGGTTGCATCATCAGAGCAGATGTGTAGGAGTCGGAGAAACTGGTTGAATGGGATGGCCTTACAGGAGGCAGGGTGTAAAGAAGTGTAGTCGAGGTAGCTGTGGGAGTCGGTGGGCTTATAATAAATATTAGTAGACAGCCTATCCCCAGAGATGGAGACAGAGAAATCAAGGAAGGGAAGGGAAGTGTCAGAGATGGACCATGTAAAGGTGAGAGAAGGGCGGAAATTGGAAGTAAAGTTGATAAGGTTTTCCAGTTCACGGTCAATTTGGCTACCTGCTGCTTGCAGGCAGGTGGTCCTAGTGCCCACCCTCCCTCCCCTTCCTGCCTCCAGGAAAATGGCCTGGGGGTTGATGGAGCTGGGGAACTGACATGCCGGCCAGTGGCGTGAAATTCCATGCCTGCCTACCTCCGTGCCCGACCCCATCAAGCCTAAAACTTCAGCCCTGTGTGTCAGTGTCTTTGGGTGATATTCCTGCAATAGATGAATAGCTGGAGATATGTGGAGGCAGTAAGAAGTGGATGTAAGGCTGACTATATTGATAAGAGTGTGATGGGGACATGGCACACTGAGCAGTGTGAAAGGTGTGTTATGTGGTGGGTGAGAAATGTGATGTGCAGATGCATTCACTCACTTTGACACCTAAGTGAGTCATTGAACTTTTTCCAATACTGCCTCCAGATTCTGGGAACCACATGCTGGGCATTGATTACCCTTGCCACTATTGACTCCCTTTAGAAGCTTCACCTTGAGGGTTTCCTGCTCCTTGCCGGAAACATGGCCTCCTTCCTGGCTTAGACCACTTGACATAATGCATCCAGGGTGGTGTCACTAAAGCAAGGAACCCTCTCCTTCCCATGGTGTGTCATAGCTTGTCCCTCAATGGCAATAAATGATTGTCAAGTAGCCTACCGTGCAATGCTGCAAATTCCCTTTTATAGGGACTGTACTTCCAAAAAGGGAAGGCTGCCTGAAGCACATGGTTTCTTCCCAATGCTACTCGGTCCCCTGGAGTCTGCAGAGAATGCCAGCAGAGAAATGAAGTCTGGGGCTATGTAGGAGCTGCTCGTGGCCACACTGCAATCAGGGTAATTGAAACATGTGTCTTACCCACCACATTTCCAAAAGGTGCAAGCATGCTGCCAATCATGGCCTCCGTGCCCAAAAATCGTGGTGAATGTATTTCGTGCCCACTGTGCACTACTTGCTATCACGATCCTATCATTCTAAAATAGCCTAACATTTGATTCACTACAAACAACACCGCAGAGTATCTGCTCATTATATAACAATACATTTTGCTTTGACAGTATACTAGATCTCTCTTGTTATTTCTGGCTGTCTTCTCAAGATTTGCTCACGAAAATTTAGCAACTGTGAAGTTACCACAGGTTTCACATTCTAGATTTTTTTTCACAGGGTGGTTTGGATATACACATATTAAAGGAGGTTGCTTGGTACTGATAGCAGCCATATAGAATTCAGACCTACAATATTTATCCTTCACTAGTTTACTTATCTATTATGTTTGCAAGGTCCCAGGAAGTTAAGAAGTCATCATGTCCCACACAGTATTTGATCATGTCTATCTGAATTATCCAAATAATCCACAAATTCTATTCCTAATATTCATTCACCTCTTAAGAAACTTCATAACTGCTGCCACGTCTGAAATTGTTCCAAACCAAAGGATATTTGGAATGGGGTGGGGGAGGGAGGGTCAGCAGGGTATGTGGGTGGGTGTGAGACTGGCAATATTGATAAGTGTGTGAGGGTGAGGTATCGGGGAAGAACATTTGAAGTGTGCTCACTTACCTTGATAACTCGTGTGAGATCATTAAACCTCTTGCTACACTGCACCCAGGACCTTGAGGCTACACTAAAAGCAAAATACTGCAGATGCTGGAAATCTGAAATAAAAACAAGAAATGCTGGAAATACTCAGCAGGTCTGGTAGCATCTGTGGAGAGAGAAGCAGAGTTAACGTTTTAGGTCAGTGACCCTTCTTCAGAACTAATAAATATTAGAAATGTAAAAGATTTTAAGCAAGTAAAGTGGGGGGTGGGGTGGGAGGGCAAGAGATAACAAAAGAGAAGGTGTTGATAGGACAAGGTCACAGAGAATAACTGACCAGGAGGTCATGGAGCAAAGGCAAATGGTATGTTAATAGTGTGCTGAAAGACAAAGCGTTAGTACAGAGAGGGTGTGAATAGACTGGAAGGCATAAAGCACTCCAAGCACAAACATTAAATTTAAAAAAACAGGAACAGTGGGTAAGCACAGTAGAAACAAACTAAACACACTAACTCCCCCCCCCCACCCCACCTGCCCTCACCAACAACCCCGACCCCCCACCACTACCACCTCACTGGGGCCTGGGGCCTGCCTGATTGACCCCAGTGACCCCAACCCCATTCACCCAGGTTCCAAGGCAATGTCCATGTTGCTGCTTCGGGCCAAATGTAATCCCACCAGTGGCTGCCGCTCCCAGTGGTGCTGCTGGGACTGAAGAGCTGCTGACCCTCCGATTGGCTGGCAACTCTTGTAGGCAGGGTCTCCACCCTTAAAGGGTTGATGGGAGCCCTGACACTAGGCAGTTTTTTTTTTAATTTCCAAAATATACTTTATTCATAAAAATCTGTAAAAATTACATTGCCAAACAGTTTCCAAACAGCACCAAAAAATACAAACATTGCAAGGGAGATCAGTTTCCTTCAATATTGTCATGAGTTTCTTCCCAACCCTTCCGTTTCACAATTGTCATGTCAATTACAGTTTTACATTTACAGCAATTGAGAATATTAACGATACAGTTCGAGGGGTTTCCCATGGATCCAGCCCCTCAGTCCAGCTTGGTGGGGGGACCTTACACTGTGGTCTTTCCCCATTGAGCCTTTGCTGCGGCTGCCCCAAGCTTTAGTGCGTCCCTCAGCACGTAGTCCTGGACCTTGGAATGTGCCAGTCTGCAACATTCGGTGGTGGACAACTCTTTGCGCTGGAATACCAGCAAGTTTCGGGCAGACCAAAGGGCGTCTTTCACCGAATTGATAGTCCTCCAGCAGCAGTTGATGTTTGTCTCGGTGTGCGTCCCTGGGAACAGCCCGTAGAGCACAGACTCCTGTGTTACAGAGCTGCTTGGGATGAACCTTGACAAAAACCACTGCATCTCTTTCCACACCTGCTTTGCAAAGGCACATTCCAGGAGGAGGTGTGCAACCTTCTCTTCCCCACCACAGCCAACGCGGGGGCACTGTGCGGAGGGGGCGAGACTTCAGGTGTGCATGAAGGATCTGACGGGGAGGGCCCTTCTCACCACCAGCCAAGCTACGTCTTGGTGCTTGTTTGAAAGTTCTGGTGATGAGGCATTCCACCAAATGACTTTGACGGTCTGCTCGGGGAACCATCCGACAGGATCCACCGTTTCCTTTTCCCGTAGGGATTTGAGGACATTCCGTGCAGACCACTGCCTGATGGACCGGTGGTCAAAGGTGTTTTCCCGCAGAAACTGCTCCACGAAGGATAGGTGGTACGGCATGGCCCAACTGCATGGAGCGTTCCACGGCAATGTGACCAGGCCCATCCTTCGCAACACCGGGGACAGATAGAACCTCAGCACGTAGTGACACTTGGAGTTTGCGTACTGGGGATCTACACACAGCTTGATGCAGCCGCACACGAAGGTGGTCATCAGGATGAGGGCGATGTTGGGTACATTTTTCCCGCCCTTGTCCAGAGATTTGAACATCGTGTCCCTCCGGACCTGGTCCATTTTAGATCCCCAGACGAAGCGGAAAATGGCTCGGGTGACTGCCACGGCGCAGGAGTGGGGTATGGGCCAGACCTGCGCCACGTAGAGCAACAACGTGAGCGCCTCGCACCTGATGACCAGGTTCTTACCCACAATGGAGAGAGATTGCTGCCCCCACATGCCCAACTTTTGTCGTACCTTGGCTACTCGCTCCTCCCATGTTTTGGTGCACGCCCCGGCCCTTCCGAACCATATCCCCAGCACCTTCAGGTAATCTGACCTGACGGTGAAGGGGACAAAGGATCGGTCAGCCCAGTTGCCAAAGAACATGGCCTCGCTCTTGCCGTGGTTAACTTTGGCTCCCGAGGCCAGTTCGGACTGGTCGCAGATGCTCATCAGTCTGCGCACGGACAGCGGATCCGAGCAGAAAACGGCGACGTCATCCATGTACAGGGAGGTTTTGACCTGAGTGCCTCCGCTGCCTGGGATTGTCACCCCTCTTATGCTCGCATCCTTCCTAATAGACTCAGCAAAGGGTTAATTGGCTGATCGGCACAGTATCAGGTTGGTGCTCCCGGAAATGGCTGAGATATGGGGTTGCCCCCGGCTTTCCAGCTCACCATCAGGGCCACGGTAGCCTGCTTGGTACTGATAGCAGCCATATAGAATTCAGACCTACAATATTTATCCTTCATTAGTTTCCTTATCTATTATGTTTGCAAGGTCCCAGGAAGTTAAGAAGTCATCATGTCCCACACAGTATTTGATCATGTCTATCTGAATTATCCAAATAATCCACAAATTCTATTCCTAATATTCATTCACCTCTTAAGAAACTTCATAACTGCTGCCACGTCTGAAATTGTTCCAAACCAAAGGATATTTGGAATGGGGTGGGGGAGGGAGGGTCAGCAGGGTATGTGGGTGGGTGTGAGACTGGCAATATTGATAAGTTTAGTTTAGTTTAGTTTAGAGATACAGCACTGAAACAGGCCCTTCGGCCCACCGAGTCTGTGCCGACCATCAACCACCCATTTATACTAATCCTACACTAATTTCATATTCCTACTACATCCCCACCTGTCCCTATATTTTTCCCTACCACCTACCTATACTAGGGGCAATTGCTAATGGCCAATTTACCTATCAACCTGCAAGTCTTTGGCATGTGGGAGGAAACCAGAGCACCCGGAGAAAATCCACGCAGACACAGGGAGAACTTGCAAACTCCACACAGGCAGTACCCAGAATTGAACCCGGGTCGCTTGAAGCAGCTTGGGCAGCACAGTGGCGCAGTGGTTAGCACTGCAGCCTCACAGCTCCAGGGACCCGGGTTCGATTCCGGGTACTGCCTGTGTGGAGTTTGCAAGTTCTCCCTGTGTCTGCGTGGGTTTTCTCCGGGTGCTCCAGTTTCCTCCCACATGCCAAAGACTTGCAGGTTGGTAGGTAAATTGGCCATTATAAATTGTCACCAGTATAGGTAGGTGGTAGGGAAATATAGGGACAGATGGGGATGTTTGGTGGGAATATGGGATTAGTGTAGGATTAGTATAAATGGGTGGTTGATGTTCGGCGCAGACTCGGTGGGCCGAAGGGCCTGTTTCAGTGCTGTATCTCTAATCTAATCTAATCTACTGTTATCACTCCTCCCTTGACCCTCTGTCCTTGTAAACTATTGCCCCATATCTTGCCACACTTTCCTCGCCAAAGTCTTTGAAAGTGTTATTGTCTCACAAATCTGGGTATATCTTTCCCATAGTTCCATATTTCAACCTCTCAAATCAGGTTTCCATCCCTGCCACAGCACTGAAACAGCCCCAATCGAAGTTACAAATGACTCTGACTGTGGCCTCATCCTTCCTAAACTCTTGGCAGACTTTGACATGGTTGATCCACCATCATCCACCAATGGGGGGAATTTTATGCTTTCCCATGCAGTGTATTTGGAGGTGGGGAGAGCATTTAATTGGGTGGGATGGTGGCGGGGTCCCACCTCCACCCCAACCAAGTCCATGGTGGGAAGGCCCATGAAAGGCCTTCCCACCCTGCCACCAGTTGAGAACCTTAAGTGGGCAATTAATGCCCAATTTAGGTAATCATCCCACCTTCGCCAGTATTAGCTGAGTGGTAGGCAGGCCTATTGCCACATGGGGAGCACACCAAGCAAACGCATGCGGGTTGCTTTCCGGGGGTACGGAGAGGTTTTCCCTCATTAAAAGGCACAGTGACTAATCCGAGGGACCTGGCATCAGGAAAGGGGGCCCACCGAGAGCCACAGCCCCCCGCCCTTGCTGCTGACCCCCCGACAACCCTCTCCCCCGCGAAATCCCTCCCGACCTGACTCACCTGTGGCCTGGATCCCTCACTTCCAGTGGGGACAGTACCGGCAGCAGCCACCGCTTCCATGGTGGTGCTTCTCAGTGAAAGAGCTGCAGACCTTTGATTGGCCGGCAGCTCTCAGCAGGCGGGACTTCCATCACCAGGGTCCTTAATCCCGGGGATGGCCCGCCACTGTCCATTTAATTGCCTAAATGGCACGTAATCACAGATGTGGTGGACTTCCCCAGAGGAGGCGACGCAGGGCTCTCTTCGGTGCTTCAGCCGATGGCTGACACCCCTGCCTCCCACATAAACCCCCACCCCCCCTGACAATGTCTCCTCAATTCTCCACCATAGTGGAATTGCCTTTTCCTGGTTCTACTCTTACTTGTCCAATCATAGCCAGGGAATATTCTGCAACAGCTTCTCTTTCTACCCTACTCTATTACCTCTGGTGTCCCTCAGGGATCTATCCTTGGAACACTCCTATTGCTCAACTACAGGCTGCCCCTCGAACAACATCATCCAAAGCCAGGACTTCAAATTCCATATACAGGCTAATGACACCTAGCTCTACCTCACCACCACCTCTCTCAACTCCTCCACCGACTCTGTGTTGCCGGACTGCTGGTCCAATATCCAGTCCTAGATGAATCTTACATTCCTCCAATTAAACATTAGGAAAACCTAAGCCATTGCCTTCAGTGCTGCTGCAACCTCCATTTCTTTGCCAATCAATTCAATCCCCCTGTATTGACACTATGCCATGTTAACCTTGGCATACGACTTCACCTTAAGTTGAATGTCATGCACCATCTCAACCATATGCCACCACCCCCCCACCGACCCCAAACCAAGCAGCCATGTGTATAAGGCTTGCCTTCAGTTTACATTTTGATTGGAAGTCTGAGGTTGAATGTACCTATTTATCACTATATCATGTGATATGCATGGTTGGGGGGGGGTGCTATATGGTAGTGGGGGATGCATGGTTTGCAGGGGACAGCATAATTGGGGGAGGACAGAATGTTTGTGGGGGGGGGTAACTTGATTGGAAGGGGGGGGGCACATGGTGGGGCACAACAGTGAAGGGCTGCCAATTGTGTGCTGGGCACTTTCCTTTTGTTGTTGGGGAGGCACGAGAAATGGTGCAGAGGGGAATGGGAAAAGGAAGCAAAGGGTAGAAGCACCCATTTAAAAATAAATTAAAACATCCTCCCCTTTAGAGCTAGTCCCATAGGTGTGTTGTCAGCTACAGCTGCTGTACTCAAATCTCCGAGGGGGGTCGGTTAGCTCAGTTGGCTAGATGGCTAACATGTGATGTAGAAAGACGCCAACAGCACGAGTTCAATCCCTGTAGTGGCTGTAGTAGTTCATGGAGGCCTGCCTCCTCACCTTGCCCCACACTTGAGGAGTGGTGACCCTCAAGCTATACGTCACCAACTGTCTCTCTTTAATAGGCAGAGATGCCTATGGTCCTTTGGGACTATGGCTAGAACAACAACCCAAATCCCCTGGCAGCAGGCACATGTGGTGCTTCAGCATGGTGATGTGTGGAGTTTGAGGTATAAAACTCTTATGAATGATTGTTGTGAATATGAGAAATAAATGCAAGGAGATATAGATGTTGGAGTTGATGAGTTGATAGTGATTTGTAGTTGAGACAGAGGGCCTAGAAGTATGTGAACAAGATAACTAAGATAGGACAATATTAATCCTTCACATCCTCATTGAAACACAATTATACACAGTACAACTAACAGTTCACACTAAATAATCTGATTGTGTTTATAGCATTATTTGCATTTGGAACTATAATGGAGTTTGATTTATTATTTCACTATGAAAGGTTAAAAATAACAGGGTGTGTGGAGCTCATTTTTATCCCATCCCAACTCCTTTCGCAGCAAAATTTTAGCTAGCTTCCTCTCATATTCTAATTTGTTTCGCCTGATTAACCTTTTGTCATTCTCTGTCATTCTTTATATTCTGACCAATAACCAACCTGCCACTCATCTTTGTGCAATTATATGCTTTTTTCTTAAGTTTGATAATTTCCTTAACTTCTTTAGTTAACTACAGATGGTGAGTCCTTAGAATTTTTTTTTATAGTAGGAATATACTTATTCTGAGTATTCTGAAATATCCCCCTAAATATCTGCCACAGCTTCGCTATTGATCTATCTCCCAGCCTAGCAACCCAGTTCACTTCAGCTAGCTCAGCTTTCATGCACACATAGTTGTGCTGTGGATAAAGGGGAGCCCATTGATGTACTGTGCTTGGATTTCCAGAAGGCATTTGATAAGGTGCCACATAAAAGGTTATTGCGCAAATAGGAGCTCATGGTGTAGGGGGTAACATAATAGCATGAATAGAAGATTGGCTGGCTGGCAGAAAACAGAGAGTATGCATAAATGGGCCGTTTTCTGAGTGGCAGGATGTGACGAGTGGAGTCCCACAGGGGTCTGTGCTGGGGCCTCAACTTTTTACAATTTATATCAATGACTTAGATGAGGGGAGCGATGGCATGGTAGCTAAATTTGCAGATGACACAAAGATAGGTAGGGAAGTATGTTGTGAAGAGGACATAAGGAGGTTGTAGACTGATATAGATAGTTTGAGTGGCTGGGCAAAAATCAGGCAGATGGAGTATAATGTGGGAAAATGTGAAGTTCTTCACTTTGGCAGGAAGAATAAAAAAGCAGAGTATTACTTAAATGGAGAACAACTACAGAATTCCATGGTGCAGACTAGATGTTCTAGTGCATGTCACAAAAGGTTAGTATGCAGGTACAGCAAGTAATAAAGAACGTTAATGGAATGCTATCCTTTATTACGAGAGGAATTGAAAATAAAAGTAAGGATGTTATGTTTCAGTTATAACAGGGCATTGTTGAGACCACATCTCGAATACTGTGTGCAGTTTTGGTGTCCTTATTTAAGGAAGGATGTAAATGTGTTGGAGGTGGGTCAGAGGAGGTTTAAGAGATTGATATCTGGAATGAGCAGGTTGTCTTATGAGGAAAGGTTGGACAGACTGGGTTTGTTTTCACTGGAGTTTAGAAGAATTAGGGGAGACTTGGTTGAAGTATATAAGATCCTGAAAGGTCTTGACAAGGTGGATGTGGAAAGGATGTTTCCTGTTGTGGGGGTGTCCAGAACTAGGGGCCACTGTTTTAGAATTAAGGGGCATCCTTTTAGGACAGAGAAGAGGAGAAATTTTTTCTCTCAGAGGGTTGTGCGACTTTGGAACTCTCTGCCTCAGATGGTGGTGGAGGCGGGGTCATTGAATATTTTTAAGGCGGGGGTAGATAGGTTCTTGTTAGGCAAGGCAATCAAAGGTTATCAGGGGTAGATGGGACTGTGGAATTTGAAACACAAACAGATCAGCCATGATCTTATTGAATGGTGGTACAGGCTCAAGGGGCCAAATGGCCTACATTTGCACCTAATTCGTATGTTCGTTTGTATGTTCGTAAAAAATCCCCAGTACTCTGCAGGATTTCAGTGACCAAGAACTGGAGAACTGTTATCATTATCTCTTTGGATCTGCAGTTCCACTGAAACAAATTTGATGAAATATTTTTGGATTTTCCAGCAGGATCTTTTATTACTCGACAGAAAGACCAAAATCTTCCAGGAACCTGCACCCAGAGGGACCTACCATGTTTATCAAAAAATCAATGATGGAAAATAATGCCTGTACAAGGATCACAAAGATGACAAAAGCCTTTCAGCCCAACTTAGTTCATCAGTTCATAAAGACCCTAGGTTCTCCAATTGCAGAATCAAATTGTTTCGTAACTAGTTTAGGGTACATCCACTATTTTCCAATTAGCTAAAACTGAGTTCAGAGCCTCTGAGCATTTTGGCTATGGTGGTTAAACATAAGGTATAGGTCTGGCTTGTAGCTTTGAGATTCAGTGGCTGATTTCTGGTGCAATATATTCTGCACTCTTGCTCCTCCACTTCCTTTTTGTGACTTTTGGCTTATTGTTTGTCACTCCCTATGTTTAGTGTTGCAACCAGATTGCAGAAAATTTCTACACGTCCTCATGGGTATCAAAGGTGTAGGTTTTAAATCATTGTGATACTTGCTGTGATGACTGCTGCTATTCTATTGTTGAATATGTTAATTTGCACTGATTGTATTTTTTTTCTCTCAAGGATGGATGAATATCAGGCTTGTTTCTTCTTCAAAACCAAGGTGAAATTCTTCAAAGTGTCATTCCACCTGCTGGGACCTAGGCCTTTAAATTATACAGAAGACTCACAAAGCTGAACTTATCTTAATTGGAGAAAAGAAGATTGGTGGGAGGCATGATCCAGATAGTCAGGTCACTGAGAGACATAGACAATGTAGATATAAGGAGACTTAGATTTGAACTGAGCACAGAGTTAGAGGACACAGGTTTAAAACTAGCCATGACACTAGCGAATAGTCGATGCAAAGGTTGGCCTTGGCTCAGTGGTGGCACTCTTACCTCTAGGTCAAAGGGTCACTTCACTGCAGTAATGAGGGAAATGCCATCTTCTGGTTGAGCTGTTAAACCAAGACCTTGACTGCCCTCTCAGATGGATGCAAAGGATCTCATAATACTATTTGAAGAGCAGGGGAGTTCTTAAGGTCCTTTATCTCATTGCTATTCGTGGGACATTGCTGTGCATAATTTAGCTTCTGCATTTGTAAACAGTAGAACAACGACTACACTTTATTGGCTGTGATGTGCTTTGGGAAATCTCAAGGATGTGAAAGGTGCTTCTCACAGAGTAAAAGAAGTCGAGCCTGAATTTCCCTCATAAAAGAAGCTGGATAAATATTTTGTTACAAATAAGTTGAGAATTGAGAGCAGGTATAGACTGAAATTATTAATTATTCCATGGGACACTGTTGCACAGGATAATATTGGGATAAATCTTGCTGGAGTGTGCAAGTATAGATGTTTTGCTGAATTCTTCAGCATGAGAATGTTTTGCACTGTAACTTGCTGGAACAGGAAGCTGATACCAGTCTGGTGAGGGCAATAGGCTGCATAGAACCTTAGTGAATGACAGGACCAACAGTCTATCTCCTTAACCAATGAGATATGAGGTTTGAGAAAGAAACAAAAGAACAAGGGAGGAGGGTGAAAAAGAGTGGGTAAAGTAGAATCAAATCAGATACAGAAAGCGAAATAAAGATTTTTTTAGATTTAGAGATACAGCACTGAAACAGGCCCTTCGGCCCCCCGAGTCTGTGCCGACCATCAACCACGCATTTATACTAATCCTACACTCCTACCACATCCCCACCTGTTCCTGTATTCCCCTACCACCTACCTATACTAGTGGCAATTTATAATGGCCAATTCACCTATCAACCTGCAAGTCTTTTGGCTGTGGGAGGAAACCGGAGCACCCGGAGGAAACCCACACAGACACAGGGAGAACTTGCAAACTCCACACAGGCAGTACCCAGATTTGAACCCGGGTTGCTGGAGCTGTGAATCTGCGGTGCTAACCACTGCGCCACTGTGCCGCTCCAAAGAGGTGAAGAAAGATTGGATTAAGAGAGAGATTAAAAGCGACCGAAAGGAAAAGTAGGAAAAAAAGAAATATGAAATGTTTAAACCCTCTAACAACAATTTACAAGATGCAGAAATTAGATTCAATTTAGTTTAAACTGTTCCCTTCCTCGTCGGAGAGATTGGCTGGCAGTCTATTAACAATTACCATGTTGTTAAAAGGTATTTATATTATTAATTATGAGCCCTAACTTTCTATGGCAAGCTTAAAGGTTGCAAATCCAGAAAGTTCTTAAAAATAATGGGGACACTAAGGATGTTTGAGGCAAAAGGCAGAATGGCATAAATTTATCTCCTGAACCTTTGGCCAATTTGCACATTAATAATGATGTGTTGTAAGCTCACCATTATCTTATAGGAAAATGAGTGTTTCCGAATTTCACTCCTTAAAAGTCTGGCTCTAACTTTTCTAGAGTTCTAGACTCCCCAACCAGTGAAAATAGTTTCTCTCTATCTACCCAATATGCTCTCCTTAATAACTTGAAAACTTCAAACAGATCACCCCTTAACCTTTTGAATTCCAGGAAATATAACACTAGTTTGTGTAATCTCTCTTTGTAATTCAACTTTGGAGTCCCAGTATCATTCTGGGAAATCTACATGGCACTCCCTTCAAGCAATATATCCTTCTTAAGGCGTGGTGCCCAGAGCTGCTCACAGTACTCCAAGTGTGGTCTAACCAGGGCTTTGTATAGCTGAATCATAATTTCTGTCCTCTTGTATTCTAGTCATCTAGATATAAAGGTGAGCATTCCAATAGCCTCTTTGATTATTTTCTGTACATGTTCATAATATTTTTATGATCTATGTACCTCTACCAAGTCTCTTTTTACCTCCACTGTTTTAGCTATTCACCAGTTAGAAGGTACCCCGTTCCATCACTTTTAGGTCCAAATTGGATGACCTCACATTTGCCTATATAGAAATGCATTTGCCACAGTTTTGCCATTCACTTCATCAATATCTTTTTGTAATGTTATGCTTCCATCTACACCATTAACAGTGCTGCCTATCTTTGTGTCATCAGCAGATTGGGATACCTGACTTTCTGTTCCATCACGTAAATTGTTAATAAATATGAATAGTTGAGGCCCCAGCACAGATCCTCACAGGATGCCACTAGTCACATCCTGCCAATTAGAGTACTTATCCTTTATCCCTACTCTCTGTTTTCTGCCATTCTGCCAATTTCCTAACCAGGTGAATAAAATTACCCCCCCCCCACCCTAGACTCCAACCTCCACCTCTCTCATTGGGGCCCAGCCAATTGTCCCTGGCGAGGGACAAACCCTATTTACCTTTTCGAAGGGTGCAATTCATCATCCTCTTCTTGCTGGGTGCAGTTCCAGCAGTGGCCACCAGTCCCGGCAGCACTGTTGGGACTGAAGAGCTGCCGGCCCACTGATTGGTCAGCAGCTCTTGGAGGCAGGACCTCCTGCCTCAGAGGAGCACAAGTCCTGACCGAGGCCAATTAAGGACCTGGGCCACATAAAATTGCAGTGTGGCTTTCAGGCCGGTGGACACGGGCTCTCCCCCACTTCTTAGCTGCTGGGCAAGGTCATTGCCTCAATGTAAAATTCCAGCCTATATCTCTTTGAAGTCCCCTTCCATCTGCCTCACGGTTTACCTTCTCACCTACCTTTGTACGGTCAGCAGACTTCGATATATTGCACTTGGCCCCCTCATCTAAGTCATTGATTTAGATTGTAAATAGCTGAAGCCCAAGCACAATTAGTTACATCCTGCCATCCGTAAATGACCTGTTTATTCCTACTTTTTGTTTTCTGTTCGATAACCAATCCTCATTGCTTGCTAATGTTTTACCCCGAATCCCATGAGCCCTAACACTGTGTGGCACTTTACTAAATGACTTCTGAAAATCCAAATATGCTACATCTACTGGTTCCCCCTTCTCTACCCTGCTATTTACACCCTCAAAAATTCTAATAGATTTGTCACATACAATTTCTCTTTCATAAAACCATGACTCTGCATAATCATACTATGATTTGCCAAGTGCTCTGTTACCATGTCCTTAATAATAGAGTCTAACATTTTCCCTGTTACTGATATCAGGTTAACTGCCCAAAAGCTCCCTGTTTTCTCTCTCTCTCTCCTACCTTGAACAGTAGGGTTACATTTGCTACCTTCCAATCCTTGGGAACCATTCTACAATCTGGGGATTTCGGGAAAATCAAAACCAATGCACCCACTATCTCTGCAGCCACCTCTTTTAAAACCTAGGGCTGGATTTTGTGCTGGAGGCGGGTCTTCCAGTACCTGGCCGATAAAGGCGGGGGGAACATTTTTGCACTCCTCCAGATCGATCCTTTGGTCTTTTTATAACAAAGTTTCAGGAGGTGGATCCCCGTCTTTAAAGGGACGGGGATCCTGCCTCCATGTGCCGTTGGCTAATCAGAGGGCCAGCAGGGAGGTCCTGGGGGGAGTAATCCATGGGCCACAAATTGCACATGGAGGAGGAAACCCCCCCCCCCCAAGCCCGCAGGGAGTGCACCTCATGTTAAAAGGCGACCTTCCTGCATGACGGAGGCCCCCCACAACTGGTAAGATCCCAGCGGTGGCTGGAAGAGTCCCTTAATTGGCTGTTAATAGGCCACAAGGACCTCAATTGGCCTCTGGGTAGGAAGGCTGGCGTCGGCCTATCCTGCCCCTGGGAAGATCACTTGGTGTTGGGGAGGCAACGGGCCCTCTGCCCTGCCGCCTGCCACCCATTGCAATTCTCCGTGCCCCCCTGCCTATGATCCTGCCTCATGGGGCCACACAAAATCCAGCCCCTGGGGTGTAGTCCTATTATTTTCTCCAATCCTTTTTCCTTATTAACATTGCTTACTTTGAGTTCCTCACTCTCATTAGATCCTCGGTTCTCCACAGTTTCCAGTATGCTTTTTGTATCTTCTATTGTGAAGACAGACATAAAATATTTGTTTAATGTCTTTGCACTTTTCTTATTCTTCATTATAATTTCTCCCGTCTCTGCCTCCAAGGAATGTTTACTTTTGCCAATCCCTTTCTTACATACTTGTAAAAGCTCTTACAATCTGTTTCTTCTATTTCTTGCTCATTTACTCTCATATTCTATTTTCTCCCTCTACCAATCTCTTGGTCATCCTTTCGTGATTTTTAAAAACCTCTCTATTTTTAGGCTTACTACTTTTCTTGGCAACGTTGTACACTTCTTTTTTAATCTAATACTATCCTTAATGTCTCTAGTTAGCCATGGTTGTACCATTTTTCCAGTGAAGTTTTTATTCCCCAAGTGAATGTATATTCATTGAGAAATATTAATTTTAAAAAAAAATGTTAACCATTGCTTATCTACTGTTATATATTTTAATCTAATTTACCAATCTACCTCAGTCAACTCCACCCACCCCCCCCCCCCCCATAACTTTGTAATTGGCTGTTTAAATTCAAACTTAATATGACATTCTATCATGTTTTAATCACACTTGCCCAGAGGCTCCTTTACTATAAGATTACTAATTAACACTGGCTCATTGCACAGAACTGAAATAACCTGTTCCCGAGCTGGTTCCTTGACATCTGGGGCTGGAATTTGGAAACCTGCCTCTGGGCCATTTTTAAAGATGCAGGTTGGGCAGGGTGAAGGCTACCTACCTGTCAGCGGTAGCTTGTGAACATAATTAAAAGCCCTATTAAGGCTATTGATCTGAGGTCAACTGGAATTCTTCTCTTGGCCTGCAGGCCCTCCCGCGGCATCTGGAGCCCTACAGATGATTAAAGGCAACCTCCCAGCGGCAGACTGGGTGGCCAATGCTACATGATCATTTTGAGGACACCCCTGCCTCCCACAGCTACAATACCCTCATAGCCATAGCTGCAGTCACAGGCAGGATCACAGGCCGTAGGATCCCCCCCCCACAATTGTGGTCCGGCAGATGTGGCCATTTCTTTTTGTAAAAGTTTGTAAAAACTGCTGAGAGCGTCTCCACCTTGATTTTTTGGGTAAGAACCTTTCTCCCTCAATCCTTTATTATCATGGATACCCATCCTCCTTTTCCATTTTGTCTATCTTTTCTAAAAGTCAAGGATAGTGAAACATTTAGTTCCCAATCTTGGTCCCCCTGTAACTACATCTTGGTAATGACTACTAGTTCAAACCCATTCATCCCTATTGTGCCATTATTTCATCCATCTTGTTATGAATGCCTTGAGCATTCAGATGTAGTGCCTTTAATTTTACCTTTTTAGTATATTTCCTTGATGTGACCCGAGTCGTGAATGCCCTATTACTCTTATTAAACTCTCTATCCCTTCCTGACACAATCTGCTTGATTTTACCCAAAGCAGTGACTCTTATCTACGGCCATGAGTTTTCTCCAGAGTTATAATTTTACCCTTATCTGAACCCTCCTTTCCTTCTTATTAGTTTAAAGCCTTATCTACCAACCTGGTTATTTGATTTGCCAGGACACTGGGCCCAGCCCAGTTCAAGTGGAGTCCTTCCTCTTTCGAAGAGGTTTGAGTACCTCAGGGATCAGGATATCCAGGTAACTCTCCACCTCCTAGGACATTGCAACGTCTACACCTCAGACTCCGGATCAACAACTCTGAGCCGAAGTTCTTTTGAGTTACACACTTACCACAGATATGGTTGTCTGGTATCACGCCACTCTTCACAACCTCCTGCCTGCTGCAGACGTGGCACACCTCCTGCACTGCCATCTCTGTGTAACCTGGCTTTATATATTTAATTAATCAAAGCTTAATGCAATTAATTCATTTGATTTATTTTTAGTTTTCTTAAAACTAATTAATTTAACTAGTCTAAATTATTAATTTACTCAAGTATTAGTTACAGGTTCTGAGTTTTAGATACTAACTGCCTCAAGCTTGCACAAATCATTTCCCCCAAATTTTCAATTTCCCATTCTGTTTACGATGCACTCTGTTCATGTTGCAATCTGTGGTTACGCTCTGTACCTTAGCTCTGTGCTTATGTTGCAATAAAGACAACATCTTTTTGTACTCTAGATGTTCTCTCAAATTTGGTTTCAAATTCCTGGACTTCTCTCGGCATCATGAAGATACTTCTGTTCTAGACTCCACTGGTTATACCATAAGACACATCTTCTGTCTCTGATCTGCTGCCTTTTTGTGATATTTAAGGTAATTTTGATCAGTTTACAGACCTTCCCCCACCATTGCTATGATTGAAAGCTTTTAATCCCTGCTGAGCCTGTGATTGCCCACTCGTTAAACTGGATTTTTAGCTTCACTCTGTTCCTGACCAGAAAATCACTCACTTGGGCTGAAAAACAAAACTCTGCTGCTTTTGGATTTAACGGTGTCCTCCAACTTTGTCATTGTCTTTCTGATTGTACAACTGACTTTGTACACCTCCTGCATCCTGATTCTCACAAAAATACCACCATCAGTGCATCTTACTATACTCTACCCTCAAATAGCTTCTGGACTTCACTCGCTACACCTGTCTACGAATTCAACCAACAGTTCCTCAATGCTCCACAGTGACTCCACCCTACCTACGTCACCATTATCCCACCATGGGACCTCTGACTTTAACTCTGGACTCTCTTTCTATTATCTCCTAGCTACTTTCTGTTTCCCATTTACTATCAGGCTTTTATGTATCCTAATTTATATGTAACCAGGCCTCAGTAACTTGAACTTTCCCTGATCCCATTCATATGTGCCCATCACTCTATTTCCACTTATTATTTTTCTTCTACCCCTCCATGATATCTCTCTTCTATTGTCATGCCTCCTTTCACTTAGGAATTCTACCCTCTCAATTCCCTACCCCAATCCTTCAGTTTCCCTTGACCTTCCTGCTTTCTTGACGTCAGCACAGGCCTGACTCCCTCTTAGATAAATCTACAGTTTCCCGCTGTGCCTCTCATGGCATCCTCTAATGTAGGGTTGTCCAACATATGGCCCGCAGGCCAGGATACGGCCCACCAAAGGTTTCCATCTGGCCCACGGGTGTAAACTGTACCAGGAGCCTTCCTTATCCAGGCTTTGAGACTGGAAATGGGAAATTTCCCTTTATCTTATTCTTGCAGACCTGCCTTTTTAAAAACATCGCTCTGAGTTTCAAAGCTGACAGTTGCTGAAGCAGGAAAACGCTTCCCAACTTTGATAGATATGGGGTTTTCCAATTTTTTTTAAAAGCTTGCTGGAAAACCCCAAATCTGTCAAAGTTGGGAAGCATGTTCCTGATTCAGCACCTGTCAGCTGTGAAATTCAGCACAATGTTTTTAAACAAGCTTACCAACCACAATCTGCTGTGCTGAGCGCTCCCACTTAGCATCAGAGAGAGGGAGAGAGAGGAAATAAAGAGAGAGAGAGGGGGGAACAGATAGAGAGGGGAAACAGAGAGAGAGGGAAAACAGAGAGAGAGGGAAAACAGAGAGAGAGAAGGTGGGGAGACAGAGTGGGGGGATCACAGAGAGCGAGGATGACATGGGGGGGGGCAGGAACAACACAGGGGGGAACACAGGGAGGGAGAGAGAGATCAAGATCACTCCTGATGGATGGACATTTATCCAGAATACTCTGCATCGCTATATCAAGTGTGTGGGCAGAGATTGACTACTTATGCAAGCAAAAATAATGCCAGATATGTCATTAAATCAGTTTTCAATATAGTGACGAGAAAGTAAGTCAATAAATTAGTCTTCTCATTTAAAGCTTCTTCACAAAAATGCACATTTGTTGTTATTGTGAGTAAGATAAATTTTTAATGCCTTTATCTTTTGAAATTTACTCACCGGCCCCCTGGGCCGAGCAAAAATCGTAATGCAGCCCTCTGCCCACAAACGTTGGACAACCCTGCTCTAAAGGGTTCACTGCAAGCAGCAATCCCAATTGCCCCATACCATTCTCTCATTGTCCTTCCCATCCAGTGCACCCACTGGGGGCTAATCTTTCTAATCTCCATCCTGTCCAACTCACCTGTTCCATTGCTGACCCTGTGGACTCTGCAAGTGGATCTGTTCTCAACACCCCTCTATGCACTTCCCCCCAGGATGTCTGTTCACTTGTAAACAAGACCCTCACCATCCATGAACTTATTGCGGATGATTGGATCAGCATCATGGCCTTAATGGAAAACTGGCTCAGGAGTGATTGCACCTCTCCCTTCATGAAGCCTCCCCGCCTGGCTATATCTTCCAATCTTGCCCCATCAAGACTGCCATAGTGGAGGTGTGTCACTTATCACCAAATCCCACCTTGGACTCACCCCGACTCCTTTGCCACTTTCTCCTGCTTTGAGCTTCTCATATTGTTCCACCTCTCTCACCTCTCATTCTGTTACAATCCCATTAGGGACCATTAACTTTTAAAAAGATTAAGTCAAATTCTGAGTTATTACTGAAATAATTATGCCCCAAGATTTCACGTTTTAAACAAACACTTTACTGTACAAGAGTTAAACAAAGCAAAACACTATTAACTTAACACTACAATTTGGAAACACTTATACTGTAAACTTAAAATCTTAACAGAACATGAAGTCATATATGTTAAACTTTAAATCTCAACAGAACACTCCTGTTTGACTTTTACGTTCACCCCAAGAGTTCCCTTATGCGTTACAGGATCTTGGCAGTTTGTTCACTTCTCCTAGAACCAATCCAAAGTGTACCAAAGCTCTTAGGAATTCACTTTGATTTCCTTAATTTCTCAGTTATCTTCTAAGGTATTAGAGCTCCCAGATCTGGACTTCTCAGCTTGAGCAGGGGCCTTACTCAAAACTGAAACACCCCTGGTTCCCAATGGCCTCTTTGCTCCTGAGAGAAAATGTTTTCAAAGCCAACAGCTTTCAAAAGCCAGCTGCTTTCCCTGTGACCAACAGACTGAAGCCAACCACTTTCCCAAAAGCCAACTGTTTGTCTGTCAGCAAGCACACAGATCAAAACACCAACAGGCACCCCCTGCATCGTCTATCTCCATAGCAATGTGGTACACGTGAGATATCCCAGATAGCAATTTAAACTAATTATTTCCAACTTCAAATTTTCTCTTTGTTCTGGGAAATCATATGAATAATTTAAACCCCTGACTGAGACAGCTGCAGGCACACCATCTCCATCAAGACGTTCAGAGAGGTTCCCATTGCTTAGGGTCTTCACACTTCCCATTATGACCTTATTAAATAAACATGGGCACCGTTTGATTTGTAACCACCCGAGGTTTGCTTGCCAGCTTCTCAAACCAGGTTCTCATTTGTCCTGCATTAAGATGAATTCAATTCCCAAATTAAAAGTTACCTCTAGAAAATGAATACAAATCATGAACCAGGTGATCGTAATAATTGAAAATCCTCATTCTCTATTGTCATCCCAAGTATGATAAAAATGTTCTCATCGACATATCTTCATTGCTTTCCTCCCTCTGCCTCTGCACCAAATGACTTCTCATCCTCGGTGATTTCAATGTCCATCTCAACTCATTATGTTCTCTCTCCTCTGAGTTGGTAGAGTCCACAGGATGATATCAAAAGAAAAGTCATACAATGTGGTGAAGATTAGTGGTAGGCAGAAGATTGGGAAAAATTTAGAAACCAGCAAATGATGATCAGAAAAATATAAAGAGGGCAAAAGTAGATTATGAGAGTAAAGTAGAAAGAGATATTAAAACAGACGGCAAGAATGTCTACAGAGAAAAAGAGAGTAGCTTAAAGGATGACGCTGATGAATTAATGGGAAACAAGGAAATGGCAGAGACTTAGAACAAATATTTGTATCTGTCTTCAAGGTATAAGACACTAAAAGCAATCCAATAATAGTAGAAAGTCATGGGGCAAAAGGGAGGGAGCAGCTTAAACTATCACTAGAGAAAAAGTACTAGGAAAGCGAATGGGACTAAAGGCTGACAAGTCCCATGGACCTGATGGCCTGCATCCTAGAGTCTTAAAAGAAGTGGCAGCAGAGATAGTGGATGCATTGGTTGTAATCTTCCAAAATTTCCTACATTCTGGAAAGGTCCCAGCAGATTGGAAAATTGCAAATGTAACATCCCTATTCAAGAAAGGAGGGAGAAAGAAAGCAGGAAACTATAGACCAGTTAACCTGATATCAGTCATTGGGTAAATGCTGGAATCCATTATTAAGGAAGTAGTAGCAGGATATTTAGAGAGTCAACATGGTTTTATGAAAAGGAAATTGTGTTTGACAAATTTATTAGACTTCTTTGCGGATGACCAAGCAGCGTGGATAAAGGGAAACCAGTAGATGTCGGTTATTTGGATTTTCAAAAGGCTTATGATATGCTGCCACATGAAAGGTAACTGCACTACTTAAGAGCTCATAGTGTTGTGGGTAATATATTAGCATGGATAGAGGATTGGCTAACTAACAGAAAACAGAGTCAGGATAAATCTGTTATTTTCAGGTTGGCAAACTGTAAATAGTGAGGTGCCACAGGGATCAGTGCCAGGGCCTCAACTATTTATAATCTATATTAATGACTTGGATGAAGGGACAGAGTAAATCGTAGCCACATTTGCTGACATTACAAAGATAGATGGGAAAGCAAGCTGTGAGGACGCAAAGGGCAGAACTTTACTGGCCCCATGACAGTGGGAACAGAGGCGAGGGGGTCAGTAAAATGGCATAGGCCAGGGTCTGGACGGCTCCCCAACATTGTACTGCCGCTGACCAATTTTACAAGATGCAGGTGGTGGCAGACACATCAGTAGCGGCCAGGTAATTAAATGGCCAATTGTTAGGCATTTTCCTACCTCTTTCCGATTTTACAAATGGCACACAGATGCACGGAGGCTGAGTCTCACCTCTTTAAAAGAGGCAAGATCTGAAAGGAAGTTGATTTGTGGAGGGAACTGGCAGCCATACTTTGAAGCTGTCTGCAGAATGTGTCTTGATGAAGCCAAACTATCAAGTTTGGAGGCACGGCCGAGGATGGGGCCAAAGTGAAGTGCTCTTAATGGAAGGGAGTCTTCCAGGTCTGTAGCAGCCGTTGAAGTTAGGACAAGGTTCTTGAGAGGTGCATTGCAGTAGAGGCTTCATTTGGCTATGGGGGTCAATGCTTTCAGACTTTGACTCCTCCACTGAGGAGGACAGTGGGACAGAGATGGGATGCAGCCACATGGAGTGCCTGTGCAGTGGCCAGGGAAGTTCCAGCTGGTTGAGGAAACCATTCGATGTGGACGGGGAGGGCACACGGGGGCAAGTGGGCAACTCCATGGTCACAGAAGGCACTACCCAGCTCAAAGGGTGTACTATCAGAGGCTCAGCTTCATGGAGATGTCCAAACACCAATGGCTACAAAGACTGCATCTCTAGGGAGGTGGTGGCAGAGCTGTGTGGTTTGCTGGAGCAGGGAGTAGATGGCAATGGGAACTGGCAGACACCCAATGCCGAAAGTGTTAAAGGAGACATTGGGATTCAACTAGTTTTGCCTGTAGTTCGTTCTGGGTACTGCCTGTGCGGAGTTTGCAAGTTCTCCCTGTGTCTGCGTGGGTTTCCTCCGGGCGCTCCGGTTTCCTCCCACATGCCAAAGACTTGCAGGTTGATAGGTTAATTGGCCATTATAAATTGCTCCTAGTATAGGTAGGTGGTAGGGAAATATATAGGGACAGGTGGGGATGTGGTAGGAATATGGGATTAGTGTAGGATTAGTATAAATGGGTGGCTGATGGTCGGCACAGACTCGGTGGGCCGAAGGGCCTGTTTCAGTGCTGTATCTCTAAACTAAACTAAACTAAACTAAACTATGTGGCATCTCTCAGTCAACAGCCCATCGCTGCATAACAGAGGCCACAGATGCCATCGATCAAGTTCACAACCAATCAGGCCAGAGGGCAGCTACAGGGGCACATTGACTGTACTGATGTGGCCATCAAAGCTTCCTCAGAGCAGTCAAGCACCTTTGTGAACAGGAAGGGATTCCACTCCCTGAATGTGCTAGTCAACTGTGACCACCGCAAGTGGATCATACAGGTGTGTGCAAGGTTTCCAGGAAACTGCCATGACTCCTACATCCTCAGACAGTCCCAATTGCCTCAGCTCTTCAGGCCACTCAAAGCCTTTGTGGCTGGATACTGGGGGCAAGGGATATCCACTAAAGACCTGGATTCTGGCCTCTGTGCCCAACACCAACACACAAGCAGAGGACACATACAACTGCTGCCATATGACTGTAAGGGCCACCATCGAGCAGGCAATTGGCCTTTTGAAGATGAGGTTTAGGTTCCTCAATAGATCTGGAGGAGCCCTACAATACGCACCCTCAAGGGTATTTCACATCATTGTTGTCTGCTGTGCGTTACCCAACCTGGATCTCCAGAGGGGAACAGTGCTGGAGACAGAGGAAGATGCAGAATGAGCGACTCTGATCAGCAGACCCTACACATGAGGTCAAGTGCAAGGGGTCACTGAACCAAGAGGTTCTCTCCCCAAGGCAGCCTTGCTGACCTTTCATAAGAGGCCCTGACTATCTCTCTGTAGTTATTATTACTTGATGCCAAGGCCTTTTGTCAACACAAGTGATCATGAGGCGCTCACCACTACAGACCGTCCAGATATTTGATTCCACATCTGGTCACTGTAAACAGTTGCATAAAAATAAATGCACGGGTCACTATACATTTAAAGGTCTTGACATTCACTCTCGTAAAACATGAAAGGCTTCTGCATGTAACAAATAATTCACCCAATGAATGCCCAGCGCCTTGTCCATGCATTTACGTGCTCACCTATGGTAACTTCTACATGCTGTTCTCCCTGTGCCTGGAGTTGATGCTGGGGAAAGCTGCTGCCTTTCTTGCTGTGGTGCATGAGATGGCTGTGGCTTGCATCGTCTGGATGTCTGAGCCATACTGGGGCCTGGCACATCTGAGGCCACCTTTATCTGTGCAGGGGCTGCCTCAGTCATCAGACTAAAGCAGCATTGATGTCACTGTCAAAGGGGCCGGAGATCCACTTTCAGTGATCGAAGCGCATTGCAAGGAGCGCCCAATGCCTTCAGCCTGCCCCTCCTCAGCCCTTTCAGGCCTCACATGTGTTCCAGTGGTTGCCTGGAATGGTTCCGTTCATGGCAAAGATGAGATGAGAGGCTAGCCCCTCTCCCCCACCCATCGCTCCATACATTTTGGGGATGAGGACACCCTATGGAGGGCTGTGCACACTCTCTGCATCCACTCAGTGCCATGCTGCATGTGTCTCTCCATGAGGGTCACCACTTTCTCAATGGAGGACACCATGTGCTCACATGACAGAGAAATGGCACCACGCATGGCATGAATGGGCTCCTCCATTCTTTGCACATGGGAACGCACCACCTCTGGAAACTCCGCCAGGTTAGGTTTCACTAAATTCATGCTGCTGCTGAAGCATCTGCCACTTTGCTGATGACACCCAAGGCTCACCATCTGCATGAAGCTGAACAATGCCTGACCTCTCCTCACTCCTCTGAGCGGAAGTGGTCGTAACCGCCACTGCCTCCATTACCTCCTCCTGTGCGTCTGTGCAGTGCTCACCAGATTGTTCCACCTATTCTACACTCACAACAAAGACCGCCGATTTGAGTGTATCTGCACTGGTGGGGGATGCGCTGGAATGAAGTGATGCAGTGTCTTAAGATGGCGATGCATCCTCTAAGCTATCCAGTGTAGCAGGAGCCCACGTCTCTTCCTCATCTGCTGCTCTACCTGCTGGAGGGACATGATTGAAGTGAAACAGCTGCTCCTTCAATCAACCCGTGGTGCTTGCCCTTGGTCAGGAGCTTCCAGTGGTGTTAAAGGTCCAGACAAGCGTCACAGCCCACATATTGTCTTGGGAATGATGGATGCAAATATCGCTTTACTCAATCTCCATTGTTTCCACATGTGCCTCACCCTCAGTGACAGGCTGCCCTGATGTAACCACCTGATGTCTATGGCCTCCTTCTGCACTATTGGTGTCACCATGGTGATGAATGGCACTCCACATCCTGTGCATTGATGCTCCCTGCTGTTATGAGCATGCTTCTCCTGCAAGCACAGACATACGCAGTGTCACTTCAGTCCCATGCTCATCTGTGCTGGTCACTCTGAGGGACTGTAAATGTGCAGCAGCGCGCTGGTGGGATGGCATGGACATGCGGCCATTCAGCCACCCAAATGCAGCTGACTGTGGGCTCAGGTGCACTTGAACTGGGCGCCTCAATGTGGACGTTGGTGCCTGGTGTTGCCCTATGCATGGGTCTACCACCTGGCCTCACAATTCATGGATGCCTTTTAATTCATACTGGGCTTCCAGTTTGCAACTCTAAACGCCACTCACCTTTCCAGACCACAACAGGTCACTAGATCTCTTCCTGCACTGGATCCAGGTTCTTGCAACCACCTCTGGGCTACTGACTTCCTCTGCTACCTCCATCCATGCCTTCTTCATTAGGCTTGCTGGCCTCCTCCTCCCATCTGCTGGAAATAGGACCTCTCTCCTTTGTCTTACTGCCTACAGGAGCACCTCCAGGGAGGTGTCACTGAATCGTGGAGTGACCCATTCTCATGATGAATGCATTCCTCCACTGCCTCCGTTGATAGAAACCCCCTCCTCTGTAGCCTGTGTCTGCAGCCTGCCTGAATGCTGTACATGTGTCTTTAAAAATGGCGCCTCACAGTGAGTTACAAACACAAGGACCTGCCCGCTACCCTTAATTTGCCAGTTCCCCCGGCTGCCGGCCCTTAATTGGCTCTTCCTCGTAAAATCACCAAGGAAGTTCCACTGCCTGCCCATGCATGCTGCCTACCTGAATATTTGCCCTGACATCAGGTCACCCACTCGATTGATAAAATTCAGACCAAAGAGTCTGCAAAGGGATACAGATAGGTTAAGTGAATGGATAAAAATTTGGTAGATGGAGGATCATGTGGGAAAATGTGAGGTTATCCACTTTGGCAAGAAGAATAGAAAAGGAAAATATTATTTAAATGAAGAGAGACTGCAGAATGCTTCAGTACAGAGGGATCTGGGTGTCTGTGTACAGAGCCCTTTCCTATCCTGAGTGGTGTGAAACAGGGCTGTGTTCTCGCACCCACACTTTTTGGGATTTTCTTCTCCCTGCTGCTTTCACATGCGTTCAAATCCTCTGAAGAAGGAATTTTCCTCCACACAAGATCAGGGGGCAGGTTGTTCAACCTTGCCCGTCTAAGAGCGAAGTCCAAAGTACGGAAAGTCCTCATCAGAGAACTCCTCTTTGCTGACGATGCTGCTTTAACATCTCACACTGAAGAATGCCTGCAGAGTCTCATCGACAGGTTTGCGTCTGCCTGCAATGAATTTGGCCTAACCATCAGCCTCAAGAAAACGAACATCATGGGGCAGGATGTCAGAAATGCTCCATCCATCAATATTGGCGACCACACTCTGGAAGTGGTTCAAGAGTTCACCTACCTAGGCTCAACTATCACCAGTAACCTGTCTCTAGATGCAGAAATCAACAAGCGCATGGGTAAGGCTTCCACTGCTATGTCCAGACTGGCCAAGAGAGTGTGGGAAAATGGCGCACTGACACGGAACACAAAAGTCCGAGTGTATCAGGCCTGTGTCTTCAGTACCTTGCTCTACGGCAGCGAGGCCTGGACAACGTATGCCAGCCAAGAGCGACGTCTCAATTCATTCCATCTTCGCTGCCTTCGGAGAATACTTGGCATCAGGTGGCAGGACTATATCCCCAACACAGAAGTCCTCGAGGTGGCCAACATCCCCAGCTTATACACACTACTCAGTCAGCGACGCTTGAGATGGCTTGGCCATGTGAGCCGCATGGAAGATGGCAGGATCCCCAAAGACACATTGTACAGCGAGCTCGCCACTGGTATCAGACCCACCGGCCGTCCATGTCTCCGTTATAAAGACGTCTGCAAACGCGACATGAAATCGTGTGACATTGATCACAAGTCGTGGGAGTCAGTTGCCAGCATTCGCCAGAGCTGGCGGGCAGCCATAAAGACAGGGCTAAATTGTGGCGAGTCGAAGAGACTTAGTAGTTGGCAGGAAAAAAGACAGAGGCGCAAGGGGAGAGCCAACTGTGCAACAGCCCCAACAAACAAATTTCTCTGCAGCACCTGTGGAAGAGCCTGTCACTCTAGAATTGGCCTTTATAGCCACTCCAGGCGCTGCTTCACAAACCACTGACCACCTCCAGGCGCGTATCCATTGTCTCTCGAGATAAGGAGGCCCAAAAGAAGAAGAAAAAAGAAGTACTGAATCACAAAAACCTAGCATGCAGGTACAGCAAGTAATTAGGAAGATAAATGGAATGTTGACCTTTATTGCAAGAAGGATGGAATGTAAAAGTAGGGAAGTGTTGCTACAATGGTACAGGGTATTGGTGAGACCACACCTACAGTACTGCGTACAGTTTTGGTCTCCTTATTTAAGGAGGGATATACTTGCATTGGACGCAGTTCAGAGAAGGTTCACTAGGTTTATTCCTGGGATGAAGGAGTTGTCTTATGAGTAAAAACTGATGAGGTTAAGCCTATACTATTGGACTTTAGAAGAATGAGAAGTGATCTTATTGAAACATATAAAGGTTATGTGAGGGCTTGACAGGGTAGATGCTGAGAGGATGTTTCCACTCATGGGGAGATCTAGAGCTCGGGGACATAGTTTCAGAATAAGAGGTTACCCATTTAAGATGGAAATGAGGAAGAGCTTCTTCTGTCAGAGAATCATTAATCTTTGGAATTCTCTACTCCAGAGAGCAGTGACGGCTGTGCCACTGAATATATTCAAGGTGGAGATAGGCCAGGGTTGTTCAACCTTTTCACATGGGGTGGGGGGGACACATTACAATCTTTGTCTTACATAGAAGGCCGGTGAAACGGTTTGGGAAAGATAAAAATTTATCTTACTATTAATTAAAAAAGCAAATGTGCATTTTTGTGAAGAAGCTTTAAATGAGAAGATTAATTTATATATTTACTTTCTCATCCCTATGTTGGACACTGATTTAGTGAGATACCTGGCACTTTCTTGCTTGCACAGTAGTCAATGTTTGCCTGCATACTTCTTGTAGTGATTTGGAGTATTCCAGATAGATGTCCATTTGTCAGGAGTGATCTTGATCACTCTTTCTCCCTCGCTCTCTGTCTGTCTCTCTCTCTGTCTATCTGTCTCTCTCTCTGCCTTTCTATCCCTGTATCCCCCCTTCTCTGTGTTGCACTCCCATGTGTTTTTCCCCCCTCTGTGTCGTTCTCACTCTGTGCCCCCTCTCTCTCTGTCTCTGGTCCCCTCTTTATCTCTGACAGTTGCAGGGAGTGGGAGCGCTCAGCACAGCTTTGTGGTTGGTCAGTTTTTTTAAAAACAAATTGCAAGTCACTTTCACAGCTGACAAGTGCGGGAACAGCAGTTTCTGAACTTCAGTCCCCAGTAAAACCCTTACTTTCTATCACCTTAGCTGTTCCCCCTCGTAGGGCCCTTATCTCCACTCCCTCAAGTCCAAGGGATGCAGACTTGAAAGGATATGGCAGACAACTGGTTTAGATATTCACTGCCAGATCTGGCTGAACCACTTAAAACACTATCGGGTCCTGCTGTTTGCAAAATCTGCTCACTATTCCAGGATCACCCTGGAATGCCAGGATAACCTCTGGCTTCTTTTCTCTACTGGAAACTATCTTCTTAAACACCTCTCCTCTGTCTCCTTCACCCTCACCTCCAACTGTAAGTACAAGGAGCTCATGGACTTCTTTGTCACAAAGATCAAGATCATCCATCAGCTGTCTTTACTGCTTTCCTCCCTTACACTAGCCAACAAGGTCAAACTTTCTCCCCCCTGACCTAGCCCTGAACTTGCATCTTTGAGTTACTCTCCTATCTCCCCTGATGCCCTCTCCGAGCTCATCTTGTCCATGAGACCCACCTCCTGCTACCTGAACTCTATTTTCACTAAACTTTTGATCACCCAAATTCCCCTACAGGTCCCCATGTTAGCCAATACTGTTAATCGTTCTCTCTCTTTAGGTGGAGGATTTGGGTGAAGGGATATTTAGAAATCCAAAGAGAAAAGTTGAGGCAATGGAACAGTGTAGTTATGTTGGTGAAGACCAGCAGTTTAACAGTAATTGTGCATCAGTAAATAAGGTCAATGCAGGGAGAAGTAGTAAAAATAATGAAATTAAAGGGTTTTTTATATGAATGTGCAAAGCATCTGCAACAAGATAGATGAACTATTGGCACAAATAGAGGTAAATGGTTTAGATTTAATCACCATTACAGAGAACATGGGCCAGAATTTTCCGCCGCCCCAGTGGGTCGGATGGTGGCATGGGGGCGGCGTAAAATTGAGCGGCAGGCTCCAGGAGGCCTAACTGCCCTGATTCCACCTCCGATCAGATTTAAGAAGGTCTAGCAGTGGGGGGGGCGGGGCGGGGGTGAGAAGCGGCCCGCCCGCCCGAGGCCAATCAAAACCCTTAAGTGTCCACTTAACAGCCACTTAAGGGCCCTCGCCCACCTCCAAGGGTATTTTACCCGTGGCAAGCGGGTGTGTCAGGGACGTGAAAGGCCACCCAGCTATAGCTGCCAGCCTTTCTGCACCCTGGGCGGGGTGTGGGGGGGCCTGGCAATCGGGCACAAGGTGCCCGATTGAGGGTCGCCCCCGCCTCCCAACCCTACCCCAGGATCCAAGATGCCCTCCCCTCCCCCCAAACGACCACTCTAGCCTCATCAGAGCATCGATTCCCAGGTGAGGCAACCCAAACTTACCTGCAGTCCCGGCTCCTTGGTATCCTCCTCAGTCAGCTGGACTGCAGTCCCAGCTGTGGCCACCACTCCTGGTGGCGCTGCTGAGACTAAGAGCTGCCAGCCCGCTGATTGGCCGGCAGCTCACTGAGGCGGGACCTCCTCCCTCAAGTGGGTGGAAGTCCTGCCTCGGGCCAGTTAAAGCCTGGGGATCTGTAAAATACGGGACGGATCCCCAGGCTAGGCGGAAGCGGGTTCGGCACCGACATTTACGCGGAGTCCGGCTCCCGTCCGCCCACTGTAAAATTCCGGCCATGGTTACAAGGTGACTTAGATTGGGAAATAAATATTTCAGGGTATGTAATATTTTGGAAAGACAGACAGCATGGCAAAGGAGGAGGGGCAGCCCTGTTAGTAAAGGATGACATAGGACATTAGTAAGAAAGGATCTGGTCTCAGAAAATCATGAAGTAGTATCAGTATGGGTGGAAATTAGGAATAGCAAGAGTCAGAAAATGCTGGTGGGAGTAGTTAATAGGACCCCTAACAGTAGTTATACCATTGGACAGAGTATTAAACAAGATGTTTCTGGAGCTTGTAACAAAGGCTACATAATAATTGTGGGGGACTTTAATCGTCATATAGACTGGGATAATCAAATTGGGAAGGGTGGTCTAGAAGATGAGTTTGTAGAATGTTTTCATGACAGTTTCCTGGAACAATATGTTGCGGAACTGACTTCGGGATAAACCAATTTTAGATCTAGTATTGTGTAATGAGGCAGGTTAATTAGTAATATCATAGTAAAGGATCCACTGAGAAATAGTGATCATAATACCATTGAATTTCATGTTAAGTTTGAAAGTGACATACTCCAATCACAAATAAGAATCTTAATCTTAAACAAAGTCAATTAGAAAAGTATGAGGGAAGAACTGGCTAAGGCTAATTGATTAAATAGACTAAAATGTATGGCAGTAAATTCTTTCTTTTCTTTCTTTTGGGCCTCCTTATCTCGAGAGACAATGGATACGCGCCTGGAGGTGGTCAGTGGTTTGTGAAGCTGCGCCTGGAGTGGCTATAAAGGCCAATTCTGGAGTGACAGGCTCTTCCACAGGTGCTGCAGAGAAATTTGTTTGTCGGGGCTGTTGCACAGTTGGCTCTCCCCTTGCGCCTCTGTCTTTTTTCCTGCCAACTACTAAGTCTCTTCGACTCGCCACAATTTAGCCCTGTCTTTATGGCTGCCCGCCAGCTCTGGCGAATGCTGGCAACTGACTCCCACGACTTGTGATCAATGTCACACGATTTCATGTCGCGTTTGCAGACGTCTTTATAGCGGAGACATGGACGGCCGGTGGGTCTGATACCAGTGGCGAGCTCGCTGTACAATGTGTCTTTGGGGATCCTGCCATCTTCCATGCGGCTCACATGGCCAAGCCATCTCAAGCGCCGCTGACTCAGTAGTGTGTATGGGCAGGACGTCAGAAATGCTCCATCCATCAATATTGGCGACCACGCTCTGGAAGTGGTTCAAGAGTTCACCTACCTAGGCTCAACTATCACCAGTAACCTGTCTCTAGATGCAGAAATCAACAAGCGCATGGGTAAGGCTTCCACTGCTATGTCCAGACTGGTGGCCAAGAGAGTGTGGGAAAATGGCGCACTGACACGGAACACAAAAGTCCGAGTGTATCAGGCCTGTGTCCTCAGTACCTTGCTCTACGGCAGCGAGGCCTGGACAACGTATGCCAGCCAAGAGCGACGTCTCAATTCATTCCATCTTCGCTGCCTTCGGAGAATACTTGGCATCAGGTGGCAGGACTATATCTCCAACACAGAAGTCCTTGAAGCGGCCAACACCCCCAGCTTATATGGCAGTAAATAAACAGTGGGAAACAGTTAAAGAAATAATTCAAAATGTTCAACAAAAATATATTCCATGGAAAAACAAAACTGAGCAAGGAAGGCTCATCCAGGTCTCATTCAGGAAGTTAAGGATAGTATTAGATTAAAAGAAGGGGCTTATAATATTGCAAAGAACAGTAGAAAGTCTGAGGATTGGGATGTTTTAACAACCAACAAAGGGCCACCAAAAAGTTGATAAAAAGGGAAAAAATAGAATACTAGTACATAGAATAGTAAACTAGCCAGAGATATAGGCACAAATTTTACAGAACCCCAACGTCAGGGGCTGTAGTGGGGGGGCAAGATAATGCCGCCGGCAGAGGCCCACTATGGGCATCGACACCGGGAAGGCCTGGCCCAATATTGCTGGCGGCAGCAAGGCCTCGTGGAGGCACCTCTCCCCCCCACCCTCTGCCACTTGTCGACAGGAGCAAAATTTACATATATAAAATATAGAAATAAATTTAAATAAAGGAATTAATTAAATTTATGCTCCCGCTGTCCATCTCTGAGCGATATTGGTGCCGGTGGCTGGCACTCCTGTGCCTTTGGATCCCCATCCGGGGATCCGAGGTGGAACACTGGTGGGGAGGGGGGTACAGGTAAGTTTGTCGGTGCGTGAGGGGGTTGCAGTGTCAGAGTCTTTTCAGTGGTGTAGGGGATGGTGGGAAGAAGTGAAGTTTGAAGTTTATGAACTTTGGGGGGGGGGGGGGGGGGTTGTGGGGAGGAAGGTCAGGTGCACAAGGTAAGTATTTTGGGGGGGGGAGTGAGAGGGCAAGGCATTCAATCTACGGTTGTTGGGGGGGTTGGGAGAGGGGCAAGATCAATTAATTTAATTTTCTCAAATCCATTCTCCTTTAAATATTTAAATGTAACGATAGGGCTCGAAGCCCTTTAAAAATGGCATCACGCCTGCACAAAGGCAGCTGACGCCATTGACGGGGACAGACTACCTGCCCCCTCCATGTCATTGGGGGGGAGCAGTCCGTCCCGGCCATTTAAATGAGCTGCCGTGTTTAATATTGCAGTGGCTCTACGAATTGTTTACGTTGGCGGCGGATGTATAAATTTCAGCCCATAAAAACAGATTGTAAGAGCTTCTATAAGTACGTAAAAAGGAAGAGAGTAGCTAAAGTAAATGTTGGTCCCTTAAAAGCACAGACAGGAGAAATTATCATGGAGAATGAGAAAAAGGCAGAGATGTTGAAAAAATGCTTTGCGACTGTTTTCTCAGTAGAAGGCAAGTTGCATGCCAGAAATAAAGGGTAACCTAGAGACTAAAAAGAGAGATTGAGGAAATTAAGGTAAATAATATCAGCAAAGAAAAAGTATTGGAGAAACTTAAGGAACTAAAATTCAACAAATCCCCAAGACCTAATGGCTTACATCCTAGGGCTCTAAAAGCGATAGCTGCAGAGATAGTGGATGCCTTAGCTATGAGATTTCAAAAGTCCTTAGATTCAGGAACAGTCCCATCAGATTAGAAGTTGGCAAATATATCACTGCTTTTCAAGAAAGGAGGATGAGAGAAAACAGGGAACGACAGGCCAGGTAGCCTGAAAGCAGTCATTGGGAAAAGCTGGAATCTATAATTACGGAAGTCTTAATACACTTAGAAAAACACTCCCCTGCTTTTTCCCCAAAACCCTTAAATTTTTTCCCTTCAAGTATTTATCCAATTTCCTTTTGAAAGTTTCTATTGAATCTGTTTCCACCACCCTTTCAGGTAACGCATTCCAAATCACAACTCACTGCTGTAAGAAGTATGGGGGTTTATAGAAGCATGGAATTTTATATATTATTCATGTAACTGTGAATTTTAGGCACCATAATAAACACTTCTGTGGTGTGGGTTGTTTTGGGAAGCAAGGAATTGAATTACTGGATTTGGAAAGCTGCATTGTTTAAGTTAAGTGTAAACAAATGATGGTGCATGATGATTAGGGACATTACGTTGGTGGAGACCAGACACTTATAGAAACGAAGGGCAGAACATTGGAACAACCTAGGTTGATTGGATGGAAATGAGAACAGTTTAGAAGAATTAAATCTGTCTGGGGAATGTGTAGTTCGAGACTACAAGATAGTCACAGGGGTGCACTGTTAAAGGATCCCACTGTTAAAAACAATGTATGCCCTTCAGATGTCTGCATGTTAACCCCACCCAGAGTAATCCAGGAAATGGCCACGATTATGTGTAATGGTCTGCAAATATAACCATAAATAGGCTATAGATTGTATCAATTATGATGTAGATGGTGAGTGTCAAAGTTAATTGCTTTTACCAAATATTATGAATGCTGTCTGGCAAACCTAAGACCTCATAAAAGAATGAATGAGTTCAATGTCTGGACCACTGGAAATATACAGTTGCACCTGTATAAAAATTCCTGAAGCCTGCCTAAAGATACTCTAGTTTCACTTGAAGGAGGAGAGACCCGAGGGGAGAACATCACCTAAAGTCCAACTGTTCGGGGAAAGCAAGGACCTGTGGACAGTCATTGCTCATTGTCTATTTGTTAAGAATACCTTAATAAATTCTGATTGACTGGCTATATTTTGGCTGTTGTCTCTCTGTCTCACCAGATTAGTTGTCTTGTCCGAACTAAATCAAAATAGAGGGATATATTTGTCCCTACAAATGGCGACCATGGCAAGACTAAGAGATAGACAACAGACTTCAGCCCATAGTTGAGCCAAGCGGACTTCAGTTGTGCTGGCCTGATCAGTAACCACATCGAAGAGGGAAGAACCTGGGGGCCAACCTGGGGGAATGCGAGATCTAACACCAATGAGTTAAATGTTTGGATCCTCGTAGTCAATAAGAATTCTGTTTTCTTTTGATATTGTGATTAAGTATGTTGGGTAAAATATTGTTGTGAGCTATAAAGTCTGTAAGGTATATACAGAAGAAGTGAAAGTTCTGTTGACAGAATGTTTAAGTAAGGGAGAGAGAGTCCCGTTTGAAGAAGTGATGAATTTCATACAAGAGCGAGTTAACCAGAAGAAAGTTAAAGCAGATAAAGCTACCAGATTGATCACATATACAGCCTTCTATTGTACTCAGCGAAATGATGAGCACTAAAGGAAGTTGAAAGGTGAAATGGACAAAATCTGGATGGATTTACAGTATGAAAATGAAAGTTTAAGTAAACAAATACATATAGCTGAGATGGAGGAAGCTAGAACCTCAGCCATTTTGCAGCAGCGGCAGAGCATGATGACCCTCCAGACAGGGAGTACAATTCAGGAACTGCAGGAAAGTAACAGATTCCTAGAGAAATGTAAGAAAGAAAGTGCTGTCCTTAAACAAATCCTCGGGGATGCAAGAGGGGCACTGCGTGAAGCCCGAAGACAACCCTATAGACAGACTGACCATATCACATAGTATGATTAATACAAGTCAACATGATTTTACAAAGGGAAATTCTGTTTCACAAATTTATTAGAGCTTTTTTGAGGATGTAACTAGTAGGGTAGATGAAAGGGAACCGATAGATGCAGTATACCTGGATTCCCAAAAGGCATTTAATAAGGTGCCACACAAAAGGTTAATACGCAAGGTAAGAGATAATGGAGTTGGGGGTTATATATTAGCTTGGATAGAGGATTGGTAAACTGACAGGAAGCAGGGAATAAACGGGGCATTTAAGTTTGCAAGTTGTGACCAGTGGAGTGCCGCAAGGATCAGTGCTGGGGCCTTGGCTATTTGCAATCTATATTTATGACTTAGATGAAGAGACAAAGAGTAATGTATCTAGGTTTACTGATGATACAAAGCTTGGTGGAAAGGTAAGCTGTGGGGAAGACACAGAGGCTGCAAAGAGAAAAAGACAGGTTAAGTGAATGGGCAACAAAGTGGCAGATGGAGCAAAATGTGGGGAAGTGTGAAGTTATTCACTTTGGTTGCAAGATTAGAAAATCAGAATATTTTTTGAAAGGTGTGAAACTTTTAAATGCTGATGTTCAGAGAGACTTAGATGTGCGCGTACAAGAAATGCAGAAAGTTAGCCTGCAGGTACAGCAAGCAATTAGAAAGGCAAATGGTATGTTGGCCTTTATTGTAAGGGGATTGGAGTGCAGGAATAAAGGAGTCTTGCTACAATTGTACAAGACTTTGCCAAGACCACATCTGGAATACTACATGCAGTTTTGGTCTCCATATTTAAAGGAAGGATATACTTCCATTGGAGGTGGTACAGTGAATGTTAAATAGATTTGTCCCTGGGATGAGAGAGTTGTCTTATGACAAGAGCCTGAGTAAACTGGGCCTATATTCTTTGGAGTTTAGATGAACGAGAGGCGATCTCATTGAAAGATACAAGATTCTGAAGGGGCAGATTCTGGAGGTTGTTTCTGCTGGTCGTGGAATCTAAAACACAGGACCACAGTCTCAGGATAAAGGACTGAGATGAGGAGAAATTACTTCACTCAAAGGGTTGCGAATCTTTGGAATTCTCTACCTCAGAGGGTTGTAGATGCTCCATCATTGAACACATTTAAGGATGAAACAGACAGATTTTTGGTCTCTCAGGGAATTAAGGGATGTGGGGAGCAGGCGGGAAATTGGAGTTGAACCCCAAGATTAGCCACGATCATATTGAATTGCAGAGCAGCCTCGACAGGCCATATGGTCTATTCCTGCTCCTATTTCTTATATTATGTGCTCATGTCTCTGGAATGGGTCTTGAACTGACAGTCTTTTGGTCCAAATGAGCCACACTGACAGTGCTGTGATATTAAAACGGAGTTAAATGACATTTAGAAATCTCATGAAATGTATACCAGCAGGTTATGATTTAAAATTAGAACCAATTGACAAAGACAAACCCTGCAACAAATATGTGGGGACTAATTAGAGCAATCAGAAAATCAAAGGGTGATTAATTTTTCTTTCACTATTAATGCAATGTAAGTTTTTTTCAAGATTCTACAAGGTAAAAGTTGCCAGTTGCAAGGGCAGGGAACATCAGAATTTAAGAACAGGAAAAGTGCAGTTGAACCAAATACGCCTACCACCATCACCACCTGCTTATATTTCCCTCAGTCACTTCTCTCTTCAAAAGCACATCCAGTTGACACCTGAACATATTCATAGGGCTGAATTTTATGGAGACCACCCCCCCCACCCCCCCAACGTCGGGGGTCATGGCGGGGGTGGGGGGGGGGGTGGCGGGGGGGGGGTCGGAAAATTTCTCTGGGAGAGGCTCACCACGGATCTCGCGCCGGGAAGGTCCAGCCTTCGGTGACGGTGAAATTAACTGGCGGTGGCGAGGCCTCGTGACAGCCGCCCTTGCCACTCGGTAACGAGAGCCCAATTTAAATATTTAAATTGATGTAAATAAATTAATTAATTACTGTTACGCTCCTGCTGTCGGTCTCGGTGCGATCTTCACGCTGACGCCAGCACTCCCACGCCTTCGGTTTCCCATCTGGGGAACCAAGGCGGAACACTGGTGGAGAAGGGGGAGCACGTACGTTTCTCAGTGCGGGGGATGGTGGGGGAGCGGGGTCAAAGTAGAATCATTGGTGTAGGGGATGGTGGGAAAGGTTATAGTTTAAAGTTTATGCACTTTGCGGGGGGTGGGGGAAGGTCAAGTGGACAAAGCAAGTGTTTTGGTGGGGAGAAGGCAAGTAATTAATTATATGGTTCTGTGGGGGTGGGAGAGGGGCGAAATAAGTGATTTAAATTTTTTTCCTTCATTCTCTCTTTAAATATTTAAATTAAAATGTAGGGCTCGAAGTCCTTTAAATATGGCATACACACCTGCACAAAAGCAGCTGACGCCATTGCCGGGGACGGACAGCGCCCCCCCCCCCCCCCCTCCATGTCATTGGGATGGGCAGTCCGCCCCAGCTATTTCAATGAGCCACCGTGCTTAATTTCACATTGGCTCCATGCAGACCGCCATAGTTTTTGCCCACTGCCGATTTCAGTTGCGGGACCATAAATTTCAGCCCAAAAAGTTTGCTTCAACATCTTTCCCTGGTAACTTATTCCACACTATTTGTTTTTGTCCTTTTAGTGTAACTTTGATATTAAAGGACAGCATCCAAAAATACATTTAGATATGAAGCTGTAAGGGAGCTGATTCTAAGGGCCCTAAATTCAACATCATTGAGCCCAGCAATGACAAATTTAGCAGAGGAAAGGCCCACACCCAATTTGCATTTTCACCGACCCAAGTTCTAGAGGAGAGAAGAATGTGTTCAGCCTTGTCTGATAAGCATACCTTCTCAGCTCTGGTTTCATTGTGCCTTCAACAATGCCTCTATATCCTTTTTATAATATGGGAACCAGAACTGTGCACGGTACTAATAGTGTGTTCAAAGCAACATTCTAGTCAAGTTTAACGTGTCTACTGTTTTTCAACCGCATTCTTCTAGAAATTAACCCAGTACTTTGTTTACTTTTTAAAATGGCCTTATTAACCTGGGCTGTACTTTTACTGATTAGTGTATTTGTACCACGAGATCCCTTTCCTCCTATACTCCAGTTAGACTCTTATTTTCCAAGGATTATGTGGCCTCCTTAATCTTCCTATCAAAATGTACCACCTCATTTATCTCCATTGAAATTCATTTGCCAACTGCTCACCAATTCTGCAAGTTTTAAAATATTTTTTTGCAGTTTGACACCATCTTGCTCAGTATTAACTATATTTCCCCAAATTGGTGCCAACTGCAAATTTTGAAATTCTACTTCCAATTCTCAAGTCATGCAAATGAACAACAGTGGTCCCAGCACTGCTCCTTGTGGAACATCACTTCATCATTTGCCAGTCTGAGTAATGAGTAATGACTCACAGCATCCTCCCAATCCAACTATTAATCACTGAACCATCTCTGCTTCACCCTATGCTTGCTTACATTGTCAGCTGCCCCCTTTTCTTTGGCTTTGATCACTTTTAAAAGTGCTATCATGAATCCTCTTCTTATAAAGTTCTCTCTTAACTCCTTCTATTATTTCCAACTACTGCTAAGCTTTAACCTCTCTCTCTGCATCAAGGCACTTAAATGTCTCATTGTCATCTAACTCTGCACCCAGCACTCCTTCCATGGACTCCTTCAGTCTAGTTTCCATGTAGGTTGGCATCCTTCTATCTACAAAAGATGATGGACATGCAGCAAATAATTTATTTAAGTGGGGTGTCTTCTTTTGGTGCACCGTTGCTGATGGCTTTGAAGGCCAATCCTTAACAGGCAGGTTCTGCCACAAGTGCTGCATGTGAAGCTGCCAAATGATGTTGTGAGTTGTTGTTTTTGACGTTGGCACCTGTTGCCAAGCTGCTGTAGCAACTGGTCATCGTGATAGTGCACCCAGGTCCACAGGATGTGGCGCCATTTCCCTCGTTCGCCAGCTAGTGACTCCCATGTGTGATACAAGAACACAAGAAATAGGAGCAGAAGTAGATCTTTTGGCCCATCGAGCCTACTCTGCCATTCAATACAATCATGGCTGATCTTGAGCTTCAATTCCAATTTCCTGCCCACTCCCCATATCCCTGGATTCCCTGTGAGACCAAAAATCTATCTATCACAGCCTTAAATGTATCCAATGATGGAGCATCCACAACCCTCTGGGGTGGAGAATTCCAAAGATTTACAACCCTTTGAGTGAAGTAATTTCTCCTCATCTCAGTCCTGAATGATTGACCCCTTATCCTGAGACTGTGTCCCCATGTTCTAGATTCCCTGACAGTGGGAACAATCTCTCAGCTTCTACCCTATCAAGCCCTTTCAGAATCTTGTATGTCTCAATTCGATTGCCTCTCATTCTGCTAAACTCCAGAGAATATAGGCCCAGTTTACTCAGCCTCTCATCATAGAACAACCCCCTCATCCCAGGGACCAATTTAGTAAATTTTCACTGCACTGCCTCCAGTACAAGTATATCCTTTCTTAAATGTGGAGACCAAAACTGCACACAGTATTCCAGGTGCAATCTCACCAAAGCCCTGTACAATTTTAGGAAGACCTCTTTATTCCTGTACTTCAATCCCCTTGTAATAACGGCCAACATACCATTTGCCTTCCTAATAGCCTGCTGCACCTACATGTTAACTTTATGTGTTCCTTGTATGAGTACCCCCAAGTCTCTCTGAACAGCAACACTTACCAGTTTCACACCTTTCAAAAAATATTCTGCTTTTCTATTTTTATGACCAAAGTGAACAACTTCACACTTCCCTACATTATACTCCATTTCCCATCTTGTTGCCCACTCACTTAACCTGTCTATATCTCTTTGCAGCCTCTCTACATCCTCCCCACAGCTTACCTTTCCATGAGCTTTGCATCATCAGCAAACTTAGATACATTACTCTCTGTCTCTTAATCATTAAGTCATTAATATAGAGTGTAAATTAGCTGAGGCCCCAGCACTGATCCTTGCAGCACCCCACTATTCACTGCCTGCCAACTTGAAAATGCCCCATTTATGCTCACTCTTTGCTTCCTGTCTGTTAACCAATCCTCTATCCACACTTAAAATTGCCCCCAAAACCATGAGCCCAGATAGTCGACATTTAAGGCCTTCCGTCACGCTTGCAAGCATCCTTGAAGCGGAGCTTTGGGCGCCCCACTGGTTGTCTGGCCCTCGCTACCTCACCATACACAAGGTCCTTGGGTATGCGATCGTCTTCCATCCAGCGTATGTGTCCGATCCACCGAAGCCGTCTGTTTGTTTAGTGCCAACACACTTGGGAACTCTGCCTTTGAGAGGACTGCCACATTTGTGATTTTGTCCTGCCAGGATAAACCCATAATGTGTTGCAGACAGCGAAGGTGGAAATTATTGAGCTGCTTTTCCTGGTAGCTGTAGGTCGCCCATGTTTCACAGCCATACACAAGTTGCTGAGGACACACGTTTTATAAACCATGAGCTTGGCCCAAAGGCTCAGCTTGGTGTTATTCCATGCGCATTTTGCAAGTCAGACAAAGTTAGTAGCTGCTTTTCCTGTTTGTGTATCGAGCTCTGCATCAAGGGACAGATTGTCTGAGTTACGACCGAGATAAGAGGAGTGCACTGTCATTCTTTAGTTTCACTTCTCTACAGGTCACAACATATATTTAAATGTTTACCCAGTTACTGATACTGCCTATTATATACTCTTTTTTTATTTCAGCTATCACGCATTGGATTCTCAGGGTTTCTTAGAGAGGTGGAGAAAGGATGAACTGGTGTCTTCTCTCTTAGCAGGCTGACACCCAACTGACTCAAAACAAAACTAACTTTTGCTGTTCTTCTTGTCCTACTATGCACTCTAGGAGTTACCCACAATTTTGCAAATTCACTTTTGGCAAGGTTTATCACCAAATCAGCTGACTGTAATTTTCTAAATAGAGCTTCTAGTTGTTCCAAGTGGTCTTTCCAAGTGTCACTATACACCAGCACATCATCAAGGTAAACCACACAGTTAGGAACACTGGCTACCACTTGGTTCATTAGTCTCTGAAAAGTTGTTGGGGCATTTTTTAGCCGGAATGGCATCACTCGGCATTGGAAAAGACTGTCCAGCGTGACAAAGGCCAATATTTCTTTAGCTCAGCGTGTTAAAAGAACTTGCCAGCATCCCTTTAACAAATCTATTTTGGTAAGAAATGTGACACTGCCAACTCTGTCAATATAGTCTTCCAAGCGAGAAATTGGGTAGGAGTCTGCCTTTGTTACTGCATTAACCTTTCTGTAGTCTATGTAAAATCTAGTTGAACCATCAGGCTTAGGTGCTAACACGAGTGGGAAACTCCAGCTGCTTTGACTGGGTTCAATTGGGCGGTTTTCCAGCATGTATTGGATTTCTGCTTTCACCTGGGCCTGTTTCTCTGGACTTAAATGATAAGGATACTATTTTATAGGATTCTCCTACATCCACATCATGTACGGCTAAGGTTGTACATCCTGGTTTTCCCTACAGACTCTTTTAAATGCTGTGAGTAGTCTTGTTAGGTCTTCTCGTTGTTCTGCAGCTAAATATGAAAGTATAGTGCTGGATTTTAAGGAGCCCTTGCCATCGGGATCTGTGGAGGAGGCGGCCTGAAAATGGCCCAAGATGAGACCCGCCCTGGACTTCAACGTTGGCAGGGCCTGGCCCAATCCTCCTGGCCGTGGCGGGACACCATGGCGGCCCCTGCCACTCGGCGACAGGAGCACAATCAGCATATGCAAATAAAGGAAATCAATAGATTTGCATGTACTTACCATTAATCTTCTGTCCCGCTGTGATCTTCGGCCCAGCGACCAGCACTTCTGCGGCTTTGGATCCTCATCTGGGGAAACGAGGCACAACACTGATGGGGAGGGGGGAGGAGGTAGGTTTCTCAGTGTGGGGGGGGGCGGTGGGAAACGGGGTCAAATTAACATCATGGGTGTAGGGGATGGTGGGAAGGGTTGAAATTTAAAGTTTGTGCAGTTTGGGGGGTAAGGTCAGATGGTAAAGGTAAGCTTTTGTGGGGGAAGGGCAAATAATTAATTTAATTGTTATTGGGGAATGGGAGAGGGGCAAAAGAGATGTATTTATTTAAGTACATTGCATATTTCTTTAGATATTTAAGTATACCGGAAGGGCTAACAGCAGGCACTGATGCTATTGCCAGGGGCAGACAGCCCTCCCCCTCCACGTAATTGCGGTGGGGGCAGCCTGCCCCGGCTATTTAAATGAGCCACTGCATTTGGAATCATGGCGGCTCTTTGGTGTGCGGCCTACATGTGAGGTCTGCCATTTTTTCCACCCACCGCTGATTTCAGCAGCGGGCTTATAAAATTCAGCCCATAGTGTCTAGTCTCCCTAACACTCAGTATTAGCTAACCAGATAGTAGGAGGTTCAATTTGAAAATTGTCTACACCTCCTTCTGCCTCATCCTCACTATCCTTTCATCCTTCACTGTCCCTACTACCTGACATACCTGCACTCGCTTATCCTCCTCCCGGCAGTGATATTGTTTCAATGTATTTATATGACACAGCTGATTCTTTTCCCAGTGATCTGGGGTGTCAATCAAATAATTTACTTTATCAATTCTTTTGACTACTCTATATGGTCCACTGAACCACGCTTTCAGCGGTTCATCCTGTAAAGGCAGTAATACTAACACCTCAGCCCCTGGTTGAAATGTTTGGGTCTTGGCATGCTTGTCTGCCCATTTCTTCAAGGTTGTTTGGAAAGCTTTCAGGTGTTCCTGACCCACTTTGCAGGCTCTCGTGAGCTGCTTCCGGAACACGGATACATAATCTAACACAGAAGCTTCGTCCCTCTGTTCTAAAAATTTTGATCATTTTTAGAGGACCTCTTACCTCCATAAACTAATTCAAAAGGACTAAAACCGGTAGACTCATTAGGTGAATCCCTTTCTTTGGCCTCCTTATCTCGAGAGACAATGGGTAAGCGCCTGGAGGTGGTCAGTGGTGTGTGCAGCAGCGCCTGGAGTGGCTATAAAGGCGAATTCTAGAGTGACAGTCTCTTCCACAGGTGCTGCAGAAATCCCTAGTGGTGAATCCCTAGTGGCAAACAAAAGAAATTCTAACCCTTTATCCCAATCATGAGCATATTCATGACAGTATGCTCTGATCATTGTTTTGAGGGTCTGATGGTCCCTTTCTAAAGCCCCTTGTGTCTGTGGATGGTAGGCTGAAGACTCTAACTTTATTATACCCAGATTACTCATAACTTCCTGGAAAATTTTAGACATAAAATTGGAACCTTGATCTGACTGAATCTCAATCGGTAATCCATATCTAGTGAAGAACTGAGTTAACTTTTCTACCACTACCTTAGCAGAAATTGTTCTCAAGGGAATGACCTTTGGGAACTGAGTAGCCATATCCATAATAGTGAATATATATTGATGTCCCACTTTTGTTTTTGGTAAAAGTTCTGCACAGTCTACCAACACCCTACTAAATGCTTCCCAAAAACTGGTATGGGAATTAGAGGTACCGGTTGTATGGCAGGTTGCGGTTTTCCCACAATCTGGCATGTATGGCACATTTAACAAAACTGCACCACGTCCTCGTAAAGACCTGGTCAGTAAAAGTGTTGACTTATACGTGATTGGGTCTTCCGGATCCCTATATATTACACCATAGGAATTTCATGGGCTATCCTTAATATTTGCCGGCGGTACCACTATCTGATGAACTACCGTTCATTCTTCGTCCACATGTCTGTGAGGAGGTCTCCACTTCCTCATCAGAATTCCATTTTTAATATAGTAGCTTCCTGGAACTCCCTTTGCTTCAGCTTCAGTTAGAGCCCATTGTGCCACTTTATGTAATGCTTGCTGAGCATTGATCAGAGAAGACTTATTGAATATTTATTTCGGATTATCTAAAGCCCCAAAGAAAGTTTCAGATATTCGGCTATCTGTCTGTGGTGCCAATTTGACCTCCAACAATGGAACTTGTTTAGTCATTGCTCGGGTCGCAACACATTAAGGAAATATTGCTGGAACATTTTCCTGCAACTGCTCTGTCTATTTGACTTCACTTGGTCTTTCCGTGACTACTGGAGAAGCTACTACCTTCGCGCCGGCCAAATCATTCCCCAGGAGTAGGTCAATTCCATCGACAGACAAACTATGGACAACTCCTACAGTTACTGTTCCAGATATTAGGACACATTCCAGGTGCACCCAATACAAAGGTATATACTTCCCACCAATACCATTCACTAACACCTTTGATTCAGTGCACTCACAGGTGGTAAAGTAACTGAATCCTAGCTAATTCAACTGAACTACCATCTGGATTTCCTTTTCCTTCTTCCAATTTCTTCTAACCTCAATAATGTCTGCTTTCTTCACCCCTGGTTTTAACTCTAACTCCAACTTTGCTGCCAATTCCTTTAGCCTAGCCTTCGTTAAGTTTTTCAAGTCACTTAGGGATAAATCCTTCCTCCTCAGAAAGGTCATAGCAACTGACAAAGCCATTCTGGTAGTGTAAACTTTAATCTAATGCACAAGAACCTGGTGTTTTCCTTTTCCCTTTTCAGTTATTATTACCCCACTTACAATTGCACATCGTCTGCTTTGGGTTATCCCACACAGAGCCCCCAATTATATGTTAGGACCAAGATGGGAGGAGCGCACTGTCTTTCTTCAGTTGCACTTCTCCACGGGTCACAACATATATTTAAATGTTTACCCAGTTACTAATACAGCCAATTATATACTCTATTTTTATATCAGAATAAAATCCACCAAACAGGTTTCTTTAGTAAACAACAAAATTTATTATAAAACAAGATATAATTGAGGTAATAGCGCAACATTTGAAATTGGAAGAAGGAAAAGGAAATCCAGATGGTAGTTCAGTTGAAATAGCTAGGCTTCAGTTACAGATGAAGCAGCTTGAAGCAGCTTGGGCAGCACAGTGGCGTAGTGGTTAGCACTGCAGCCTCACAGCTCCAGTGACTCGGGTTCAATTCTGGGTACTGCCTGTGTGGAGTTTGCAAGTTCTCCCTGTGTCTGCGTGGGTTTCCTCCGGGTGCTCCGGTTTCCTCCCACATGCCAAAGACTTGCAGGTTGATAGGTAAATTGGCCATTATAAATTGCCCCTAGTATAGGTAGGTGGTAGGGAAATATAGGGACAGGTGGGGATGTGGTAGGAATATGGAATTAGTGTAGGATTAGTATAAATGGGTGGTTGATGGTCGGCACAGACTCGGTGGGCCGAAGGGCCTGTTTCAGTGCTGTATCTCTAAACTAAACTAAACTAAGTGGAAGGGAAAAGGAAGAAAGACAGAAAAAGGCTACTTTCAGGTCATGCTGTATCTTAGCTGTTGGGTTTATGTTGTGCATCATGTAGGCTTTGTTATTTGCATCAATGACAGATATCATCTCAGCTGAGTAGGTCTCAAACCAGCTCTTGTGGGTTCCGCCTTTACCAAATGATGCTTCTGCTGCTTAGTGACTTCCAAGCTTCACCAATGCCGGTATCGGTGCTTTCCATTAAGGCTTTGGTGGGTAGCAAGTGTTCTAGCGACAGTGCGAAGTGCTGGTATTTGGCATATTTGCTTATGCAAGGGATGTTGATGCATGGTGGACCATCACGTTTGAAGCTGTGGAACTTTCGTTGGGTGGGGGGAGGAGCCTTCACTCTGCTGCTGATAGAAGAGTGGTCGGTGTCGCAATCTGCGCTATGGTAGGTGTAGGTGTGAAGAACACTGGGCAGATCATGCCCCCTCGTGATGACTAGATCTAGTTGGTGCCAATGACCATAACTTGGGTGATGCCATGACACCTGGTGGCGATGTGTGCCCTGGAAGAAGGTGTTGGTGATGCAGAGTTCATTCAGGGCACAAAGCTCAAGAAGGCATTGTCCTTTATCGTTGATCTTGCCCACCCCATGACAACCAAGGCACATTGGCCATGAATCACTGCCTGCCCCAGTGCGTTAAAGTCAGGGGTGAATAACCTCTCACAATTTGGGATGCTCGTCAGAACGTCACCTAGGGAGTCATAGAAATGCTCTTTATCTGAGATGCTGGCATTCAGAGTTGGTGCATAGACGCATATGATGTTGACTGTGCCTCCATCAGATGATAACCACAGGGAGATGAGGTGCTCCGAGCAGGCTACTGGTGTCTCACTTGACTGTGTCAGCCGATCGCTCACTGTGAAGCCTACACCATACTCACGGCGATCTTCAGCGCTCTTGCAATGCCAGTCGAAGGTAGAATTAGCCTCTCGAATACAGCCTGTGTCAGCTAATCTGGTTTTGTGAGTCTTAGGAGCTCTCTTCCTCAAAAGGTGGTGGAAGTAAAATCTTTAAATATTTTTAAGGAGGAGGTAGATAAATTCTTGATAAGCGAGGGTTATTGGGGGTAGGCAGGAATGTGGAGTTGAGGTTACAATCAGATCAGCCACGATCTTATTGAATGGCGGAGCAGGCTCGAGGGGCCGACTGGCCTACTTCTGCTCCTGAGTTCATATGTTCTTGTAGAGCAGCAATGTCAATACCAAGCTGTGTAGCTGACGGTCAATCAGGGCTGTCTTGCGTCAACTTGCTATAGAGTGTGGGTCGCTGTTCATTCCAGGACACATAGTCCTCACATTACAGCTTCCAAGCCGAAAGGTTACCTTTCTTCGTTTGCTGCGTAGTGTGGTTTCAGGAGGTGCAGACTTGCCTAGCATCTGCACCCCTCTCTCGACCTCATAGGCTGGTGTCCAGGAAAGACGAAAGACTATACGCCTGGGGCCTAATCGATTGCAGGAGTTGCCGGAAGGTGCTAACTTGAGGGAAATACCAACCACCTATTGGGACTCCACTCCAGATTTTTGACCAATCAAGATGGGTCCTGGGCAGTCAGCTCTCTAGGGATCTTCTCATTGTTCATGTCTATTCGTGACCACCTGTTGCCATTGTTATGACCGACTGCTCAAATAAAGCCCCCAATCAAAATATATGATTCTAATTGTGGTGGGAGAAATGCACTGTTGATTCAGTCCCATCACTCCACAGATCACCTAACATATCATTTTAAACTTTCCAAATTAAAGAAAGACCCAGCCAAATTGTACCATCTATTAACCCCCGAATGAGGCTAACCAAACCAGGTGTCTTTAGATCAACAAATTAACTGTTTAATTAGAAAAACTAAATTTTTAAACACTATTAAGTTATAAACAACATTTAAAATAGAAAAATTAGTGTCCTTGCATATTTACACTCCTGCCGAAATGAAATCTTCCAATGTGGAACAATCCGAGGTTGCTCGAAGTCCTCACAGCTGTCCAATGAGGAAAATAAAAGGTTTTTCAACAGTAGACTAGTCTGTAGTCTAGTTCCAGCAATGAATTTCAACAATTACAGTTCAGTAGTTAAAGGAACTGGTTATTTTCTTTTAAGAAATTAATCTGGCTTGACATCAGAATTCTGAGAGTATAATAAATAGGGTTTAATAAACCAAGAGAGAGAGCTCTTTTCCTTCAGTATATGCTGTCTGACAGTCTGTGTGTGTCTGTTAACTGTCTCAAAAGCCAGTTTTTCAGCTAGTTTCAAATGTCAATCAGCAACAATGTATCTCTCGATCCTCAGTCTCTGAGTGGCTATATCCCGGGGCAACGAGAATGCATTCTTTGACTCAGTCTCTGGAGCTTGTTGTCTTAAAGCAGTACTGCTCCTTTTCCAGCCTTAAAGGGACACCACATTCTTCCCAGAAAAACAATCTACAGGATCATAACACCATCTGTTGCTTTTTCTCCCCACTAAATCCTCTCTTCTGCTGTTCAAGTTCTGATTCTAACATTTTTAGCCCAAACTTCAAGTTAACTGTTAGTTTAAACAGCCTCTGATGGTACAAATCCCATACCCTGACCTTACCTTGTGAGCTCTTGTAAAGATCTGGAGATGACCCTTTTTTCTCTCAATTCTGGTTCAAATTCCTGGCTTCACTGGCCATCGAGATCATGCTTCTGACCTGGACTACACTGGTAAAAATGTAAGATTCTGCTTCTGTCTATAATCTGCTGCCTTTTTCTTTGTTTTTCTGATCTGTGAGCTGTGGAAAAGATCTGGCAAAATCTAGATCTAGATATTCTTTGAAACTTAGCTTCAACTTTCTGGACTTATCTCAACATCAAGAGGACACTTTTGCTCTGGACTACACTGCTTAAAATGTAAGACCCAACTTTGTCTCTGAATTGCTGATCTATGATATTTAAAGTAATTTTGATCGGTTTACAGTCTGATGTTGATGTGATTGAGAGACTTCAATCTCCTGCTGAGCCTGCGACTGGCCACTGGTTATACTGGTTTTTCTGCTTCAGCTTATTCCTTGCCAGAAAATCACTCGCCTGTGCTGAGTTCACTCCTAAGCAACCGACTGTCATCTCAGACCTGTGGGTGTAGTAGCTGGAGGGTTCGGGGGATGGAGGTGGCAACCTGGAGGTGGGAAGCAGTGACCTGTAGCTGCTCCCTTCGCATACCTGGAGGACAAGAACACCCATACTTTTGTGCCGATCTTGGGCCCTGCCAGTTGATGCCTTCAACAACATCAAAAGCTAATGGTTTCCATGTAATTTACTGTATTAATACCAGTCTGGGTGAAGTCACCAATGACATCCTGTATGTCTACAACCATGTGTGCTATCCTCTCTTGACTTCTCTGCAGCCTTCGATATGGTCAAAATTGGGTAAATTGGGGGAAGGCTAATTATAACAATATTAGGCAGGAACTGAAGATTTTAGATTGGGGGCGGCTGTTTGAGGGTAAATCAACATCTGACATGTGGGAGTCTTTCAAATGTCAGCTGATTAGAATCCAGGACCAGCATGTTCCTGTGAGGAAGAAAGACAAGTTTGGCAAGTTTCGGGAAGCTTGGATAACACAGGATATTGTGAGCCTAGTCAAAAAGAAAAAGGAAGCATTTGTAAGGGCTGGAAGGCTAGGAACAGATGAAGCACTTGAGGAATATAAAGACAGTAGGAAGGAACTTAAGCAAGGAGTTAGGAGGGCTAAAAGGGGTCATGAAAAGTCATTGGCAAACAGGATTAAGGAAAATCCCAAGGCTTTTTATACATATATAAAGAGCAAGAGGGTAACCAGGGAAAGGGTTGGCCCACTCAAGGACAGAGTTGGGAATGTATGCGTGGAGCCAGAGGAAATGGGTGAGGTGCTAAATGAGTACTTTGCATCAGTATTCACCAAGGAGAAGGACTTGGTGGATGATGAGCCTAGGGAAGGGAGTGCAGATAGTCTCAGTCATCTCATTATCAAAAAGGAGGAGGTGTTGGGTGTCTTGCAAAGCATTAAGGTAGATAAGTCCCCAGGGCCTGATGGGATCTACCCTAGAATACTGAGGGAGTCAAGGGAAGAAATTGCTGGGGCCTTGACAGAAATCTTTGCATCCTCATTGGCTACAGGTGAGGTCCCAGAGGACTGGAGAATAGCCAATGTTGTTCCTTTGTTTAAGAAGGGTGGTACGGATAATCCAGGAAATTATAGGCTGGTGAGCCTTACATCAGTGGTAGGGAAACTATTAGAGAGGATTCTTCGGGACAGGATTTACTCCCATTTGGAAACAAACAAACTTATTAGCGAGAGACAGCATGGTTTTGTGAAGGGGAGGTCGTGTCTTACTAATTTGATTGAGTTTTTTGAGGAAGTGACGAAGATGATTGATGAGGGAAGGGCGGTGGATGTTGTCTATATGGACTTTAATAAAGCCTTTGACAAGGTCCCGCATGGCAGACTGGTGCAAAAGGTGAAGTCACACGGGATCAGAGGTGAGCTGGCAAGATGGATACAGAACTGGCTCAGTCACAGAAGACAGAGGGTAACAGTGGATGGGTGTTTTTCTGAATGGAGGGATGTGACTAGTGGTGTTCCGCAGGGATCAGTGCTGGGACCTTTGCTGTTTGTAGTATATATAAATGATTTGGAGGAAAATGTAGTTGGTCTGATTAGTAAGTTTGCGGACGACACAAAGGTTGGTGGAGTTGTGGATAATGATGAGGATTGTCAGAGGATACAGCAGGATATAGATCGGTTGGAGACTTGGGCGGAGAAATGGCAGATGGAGTGTAATCCGGACAAATGTGAGGTAATGCATTTTGGAAGGTCTAATGCAGGTGGGAGGTATACAGTAAATGGCAGAACCCTTCGGAGTATTGACAGGCAGAGAGATCTGGGCATACAGGTCACTGAAAGTGGCAACGCAGGTGGATAAGGTAGTCAAGAAGGCATACGGCATGCTTGCCTTCATCACTCGGGGCATAGAGTATAAAAATTGGCAAGTCATGTTGCAGCTGTACAGAACCTTAGTTAGGCCACACTTAGAATATTGCGTGCAATTCTGGTCGCCACACTACCAGAAGGACGTGGAGGCTTTGGAGAGGGTACAGAGGAGGTTTACCAGGATGTTGCCTGGTCTGGAGGGCATTAGCTATGAGGAGAGGTTGGAAAAACTCGGATTGTTTTCACTGGAACGACGGAGGTGGAGGGGCGACATGATAGAGGTTTACAAAGTTACGAGCGGCATGGACAGAGTGGATAGTCAGAAGTTTTTTCCCAGGGTGGAAGAGTCAGTTACTAGGGGACATAGATTTAAGGTGCGAGGGGCAAAGTTTAGAGGGGATGTGCGAGGCAAGTTTTTTACACAGAGGGTGGTGAGTGCCTGGAACTTGCTGCCAGGGGAGGTGGTGGAAACAGATACGATAGCGACATTTAAGAGACATCTTGACAAATATATGAATAGGAAGGGAATAGAGGAATATGGGCCCTGGAAGTGCAGAAGGTGTTAGTTTAGGCAGGCATCAAGATTGGTGCAGGATTGGAGGGCCGAATGGCCTGTTCCTGTGCTGTACTGTTCTTTGTTCTTTTTGTTCTCTTCTTCCGTCACCTCACCTGTACATTTCAGCTCTGCGGCACCACTCCTTAAGGTTCTATTCCAACCTGTTCTAATGTAACCAAGATAGTGCCTACAATGGCTTTTCCGGTCAGGTTCACAGGTTCACTTATAGCAGTTTTTCTCAAATGGAGTTCACGGCATCCTAGGGGTTTGTGAGAAGATTTCAGGGGGTCCACCAGTTGGTCTGTTCCATCAGTAGTCTCCCTTGTTTATTGAGGCGAGTCGAATAGTCTCACCTGCCAGCAAAGGTGGGGCCAGTACATACAGGAGGTTAAAGAAGCAAAGAAATGTTGGCATGTCGGGAGGCCAGCAGGAACCCACACTTAACTCATGCACATTTTGCTGGCGTGAGGGAAACTCCCATGGGACAGGTAGATCTGCAATTAACATACGCTAAAAGGCAATTGACTGCATCTTTAACCTTGGATTCTGGTTTTAATTGCCAGCACACAGGATCCCCAGGCTGTCTGAAACTCACCACGTTGAGCAAGGCGAGAGGACAGTGGGGATTGATGGGGCTGAGGAATTGACATGTTGGAAATATTTAAATACTGAGATCTGACAACTGCTTCTTTGTCATAGCAAAATTGTTTTGCTCTTAGTCCGAGAGTGTGCTTTCACTGGTTTTAAGGTGATTTCAAAGACTGTGGATGTAATTTCTGCTACTTTGTACTTTTTTGCTTTTGATATGGACTTCACAGCCTTCAGAACCTTCTCAGCAGCATGGGAACCAGTTATGCAGCTCTACTTTGGATCTCCAATGTGGAACAAGAGCAGCAGCACCAGCATCAGGAACAAGACCAGCAACATTCTCCACAGCTCCACAGACAAAGGGAATGAACACAGAAATCCAGCTCACAGGAGGCAATACCTCCAGCACAGGATATATATGCATCTGCACCCCTTTCTGGAGCAGTAGTGCCTCAGGAGGCTCAGACTTTCATGGCAGAACATTGCTGATATTTGCAGCCTCCTGGAACAAGACCTCCTTTCATGTGGACTAGGTAGGCATACATTGCAGTCCTGAATTTCTTTGCCTTTAGCTCATTCTAGACAGCTGCTGGTGACGTCTGCAGAATCTCACAACCTGCTGTGCACAAGTGCTTCTCGTTGGTGATCAATGCCATTTTTGCCAGGGCCATCACTGGCATTCACTTTGCTGCTGCTGAGGCCAGTCAGAATGAGGGCCCTCACATTTGCTGCAGGGAATTGTAGATTGCACGCATGTGGCAATCAAGGCACCCTCATATCAAACAGCAGTCTTTGTCAATTAATAGGGATTCCACTCCATCAATGTTCATCTGGTATGCAACCACCAAAGGATTATCATATATATCTGTGCAAGATACCCAGGAAGCTGCCATGAAGCCTTTATTCTGCAGCAGTCAAATCTCCCACAGATATTTGCACCTCTAAGCAGAGACGGCAGGTGGCTCAATCAGAACAAGGGCTACCATCCAAGGACATGGTTGATAACAGCTGTGAGGAGTCCAACTACTGGAGCACAGGAAAGATACAACAGAAGTCAATGAGCACAAGAGTGGTCATTGAATAAGCCATTGGGATGCTGAAGGTGCAGCTTCCATGCCTGAACAGATCTAGGGGCATTGTTCAGTATGCACCAGCAAGGGTGTCCAGAATGATAGTGGTCTGCCTTGCACAACATAGCACAGCAGAGAGGACTGGAGTTGGAGGAGGAGGAAGGGAATGACTGCTCTGCATCTTTGAATGAGGAGGAGGCTCAAAGTCTAGGGTACCTGCAGCTGCTCAATTAGCTGCAAGCATGCCCAGGATGGACTCATTCAGGCACACTTCAGCTATTCTGAGGCAGTGTAGCCATCTGGAACATCAATACTGAACCTAATGGACCTTCCGCCAGCTCCCAACACAATGCAGTTTCACAGTCAATAATCCATCCCTCTCATTGACATAAATTGCTCATCTTCTACTCTTGTCATACCATTTTTCCTCAAGGCTGAAGGCCACCTGGCAGGCAACAGGCAATAATGGGGAGGACTGGATAATGGAGCTTTGAAATAAAAATTTATGGTGCATAAACATTGACAATAAAAGTGACAATTTAACAAATGTTTAACATCCTAGTGATTTCCTTTGTGAAACTTGTCACTAGAGTTTTTTTAAATTTGAAAGCTTAGAATAATTCTGTGTGCTTTTAAAAGACTGAGAAAAAGGATTTTCTGTGACCATTGAATGCTGAAACTCAGTGTTTGAACCTGTTTCCAAGCAGCTCAACAGGGAAATGGCAGGATGATTTATGACTGTCACACGACTTGATTGTGGGTTTTAGTTGCAGTTTTGCAGTGTGAAAAAGACCTGGGAGCTGGAAGCAGCATTACAGTAAGTTGGCTGGGACCTATATTTACAGACCAGAGAAAGACATAGGCCTAAATTTTATTCAGGTGCCGCACTCTGCGGTGGCGCACTTTGAACTTGGCGGTGTGCCCGCATTGAGCGGCTGCCGCTGAGCCCCTACGATATTACGCACAGGGGCTCATTTGCATCACTGCAACCTGCCAACCCCCGCATATTATGTGGGGAGAGGCGGGACATCTGGCACAGTGAGGGACCTTTTGACAGCTGTTCAGCAGCTGCTGGAGCCCTATTTAAAGCACCCCAGCACCTGCTTCCTGACATCTGGCAAAGAAATATTTACCTCACTGTTGAAGAGTGGGGCTGCTGTGAATCAGGCAGCAAAGTAGAACGTGCTGGAGAAACTCAACAGGTCAGGCAGCATCTGTGGAGAGAGAAGCAGAGTTAACTTTCAGATCTGTGACCAAATTCATGGATCAACTATGTGACATGGCATGGCATGGCATTGCCCATCTTGGCTAACACTCAGAGTGACACAGCATGACCACATAAAGATCCTACCAGCTGCATCGATTGCCCCCACCATCCATATAATCTTAATGCTCCTACCCTTTCTGGCACCCTTCCCTCACACAGGATGACTGGAGTGCCATTGCTCCTCCACACATACAAACAAACGCAGAGCATACACAGTTTACGGAAGGAGGGTACACAGTACCTCCCTTCATGCTTGCACAGCTTTGTCTCCAGTAATCCCAGACCCCCTCCCTCCTCCCTTTAAGAATGCAGAGTGAGACCTCTGAATATCGCGCCTCCCTCCTCCCTTTAAGAATGCAGAGTGAGACCCCTGAATATCCCCCCTCCCTTCCAGTAATGCAGAGTGAAACCCCTGAATAGTCCCCTCCCCCTCTCTTCCAGTATGCAGAGTGAGACCCCTGAATAGCAGAACTTACCTTCCATATCGAAATTTTCTGCCTCTGATGATCCGCTGGCTTTTCTGTTCGTTAACGTAATATCTGGAAATGTGCATCGAGAGGTGGTGGGCTGCATAATCTGCAGAAGTAAGTACTGTTTTGAATATGGCAATTGGGATGCTGCCGCCAAGCGGCAGTGGGGGGTGGGGGGGGGGAGGGGGAGGGCGGGGGCTAGCCGCACCAAGGTCCCCCCACTGCCAGTAATGTGCGGCGCACCCTTCTTGATGTCAGAGGTCGAGGTATGCCTCTCCACGCAGAATTGTACCGGCCCCCGCGCCGCAACCCACGGTGTCAAGGGGCCGGTAAAATTCAGCCCCTACTCTCCGAAAAAAGATTTGCCTCTCTTGAAAAAAGGAATTCTACATATGAGGTGGGGGCTGTGGTCTGCCTAGAGAGAGAAAAACACCCCCAGATTGGAAAGGACCCAGGAAAAGAGGAGTTGCTGCTCTCTGTGGAGAAAACCTGCTTTGCAGAGAGGAAGATAGCAGATTCCTATTCTCCAGTCTCTGAAAAACCCTGCCTCAGGAATGATTCCTGTTGCTTCTTATGTTTTAGCAGATCCTGAAAGCTTAAGAAATCTTCTATTGCTGGACTGTTATTTCAAAACCCAAGTAGACCTGTTGCTACACGTTTTCCTGAAAGAACTGTGTGACACCTGCTGCAGAAGCAGTGCCATGAACGCCGACCCATCACAGACTGTTCATCAACCTCACCTGGAGAGAGTTCTAGTGGCACCCAATTATTTGACTCTGGGACACCTCACCGACCCGGAAATATCCTACCAGAACATGACAACCTAATTATTTTATTATTCCTAAGAAACAGTTGTAAACCAAAACATCCTTTCAAAACCAGTTAACCATTCTTTTTTAATGTATGTGTGTGTGCATAAGGATTAGGAAGAATAAGAAGTTTGAAAAGAATCTTTTCACATATAGAGTTATCTCATTATTGTTTAAGACTTAGTTTATTAATAAATAGTTACTTTAGTTGTTAGTTAAAGAAACTTGGTTTGGTGTGCTTTATTCTGGGGGACAAATAGAGTGTTTAATTTGGCTATTTTCCAGTAGGTGGGAAACTTTACTAATATGCTGTGACCTATGGAGTAGCGGGACTGAATTAACAGTGCATTACTCCCCCCCCCCCCCCCCTTGGTCGTAACAAACTACAAAGTATTTCTTTTCCTTTTCATATTACTCTTATGCGGCGAAATTCCTGCGGCTTCAGCAGAGCTAGAGGCAAGCTGCTCATTCCCCTGCTCTAACAGCCAAGATGCCTGTGGTCAACATCCTCTGGGTTTTGGGGCATGTGAGGGCCCTGCCCAAGACTGCCCCACTTGCACCTGTGCAGGAGCAGGTTCAGTCACTGGGATAGGAGGCAGCATGTGGAGCTCTGACTGATTGGGGGGTGAGGCTGGGTGTTTGCAAGTGGGAGCACTTTGAACAGAGTCTACTCTTCCATGTCCCCTTTCTCCATCTTCCCTCTCATGGCCCCTCACCTTCACTTCCTTGCTAGTCAATCGCTGGAGAGCACTTTGCTGCACTTCAGTGAGGGTCTGAACAGCCAAGTGAGGCTTTCCTCCATCCTATTTAAGCTGGCAGACGGAGTGTGCATGACATAGGTCAGTTCAGTTTATATTTGATTGCCTGTCACAGCTAAGGTCCCATGCAGTTGGCCACTCTTTCCATGGACGTAAACATCAGTGCAAAGGCCCGAGATACATGGCACTCATGCTAGAGATGGACTCCTCCAATATCTCTCCAATGGTGCAGACTGTCTCTAGCGATGCTGACAGAACTTCACACATTTTCTGTTGTTGCTCCAGAATAGTCCTCTTCATTAATGATCCCTGAGGCTCAGCATCCGTGTCCAGCTGAGTAGAACTTGTAGGATCCTGCACCCTCAGAGGGGGATTCTCAACTGCTGTCCCTGTCTCCAACACCTGCTGCTGCTCACTTGTGACAACACAGCTACCTGTCTTAGCGCCCCACCAAGGTTCTGGAGAGCACTGTATCTGAGCTGGTGGAGGGTGCGCATGAGTCGTGTGACAGTGTTTCCTTCTTCTCCGGCACCAGCTCCTGAGTAATGCTTGAAGGACCTGTGGGAGATAAAAGACATGAATTAGAACTGATAATTACTGTTTTACCATTATGACCCATTACCTTACCAGGACCTTTCCATTCCCTATTTTCCTCTCTTTTATGACACACCAAATCTTCTAAATTAAATTCTGTCTCAGATGGCCTTATATGATGCCTCAGAGCTCTCCGAACTTTCTCAGAGACCTCAGCCTTGATGAAAGCCTGTCTCCCTGCATGTAAAGCATTCAAATATGTAGAAAAAATTGGCAAATCCCCCTCCACTATCAGTCAGAAACTTAGCTGGTGCCCCAAGTCTGGTCCCTATCCATTTCTCAATGATTTTATCCATAATCACTCCTTTTGTCCTTGCTATGTATTATTGCCATGCATGAACTTATTCTAGATGACTGCATCGACATCATGGCCCAAATGGAAACTTGGCTGAGGGATGATGACACCTTTCCTCTTAATGAAACCTACCCACCTGGCTATATCTTCCACTGATTGCAGTGGCAGTGTGGCACATCACCAGATCAAACCTGGCCTGACCCCCTACCCCTCTTGCACTTTCTCCTCCTTTGAGCATCTCAGCGTGTTCCACTCCTCTCACCTCTCTTTCAGAATCCTTGTTCTGTACCACCCTCCCAAGTATGATAAAAATTTTCTCACCAAGATAGCTTCACTGCTTTCCTGCCCCAGCCTCTGCATCAACCAACTTTTCATCCTCACTGATTTCAACATCCATCTGAACTCACCATGGTCTCTCTTGTCTGAGTTCACTGCCCTCTTATCCTTTTCCTCCATGCAAACTCCCTAACCCATATTCATGGCCACCCCCTTGACCTTGCCATCCTTCATGGTCTTGCTTGTCCCATCATTTCAATCAGAGATGAAACCATCTCTGATCACTTTCTTGTATCACTCACCGCCCACATCTCCCTTCCATGCCCAACCCTATCTCATGGAGTATCTGTCCCTGGAAAAACTAACCCCTGATTCACTTACCACTGCACTTTCAAAATCCCAACTGCCCATCCTTTGGCCCTCTGTTTGCCACAACATTTCCGGAGCTATTGATGTGCTAACCTACCCTTTGATGCCCTAGTCCCCAATAAAACCATTACTCTCTCTCACCCTGGATGTGCCCTGATATGGGTCTCATCTCTGCTCCCTTAAGTCCAAGGGATGCAGACTTGAAAGGATATGGTGGGCAACTAGTTTAACCATCCAGGTCAGATCTGGCTGGACCTCTTAAAACACTATCAGGTGCTGCTCCCATTTGCTAAGATTGTTCACTATTCCTGGAACATCCTGGAATGCAAAGATAACCCCTGGCTTCTTTTCTCTACTGCAAATTATCTTCTTATACCCCCTCTCCCCTGTCTCCTCCACCCTCATCCCCAACAATAAGTGCGAGGAGCTCATGAACCTCTTTGTTACTAAGATCGAAACCATCCAATCATTTGTCTCTGCCATGTCCCTCCATTCCACTAGCCAATGGGTCAAACTTCCTCTAATGCTCACCCCCCCCCCCACCCCGTCCTTGCCTTGAACTCGCAGCTTTCACTAGTTTCTCTCCTATCTCCCATCATATGCCCTGTCTGAGCTCATCTTGTCCATGAGACCAACCTCCAGCTCCCTTGATCCAATTCCCACTAAACTGCTGACCACCCAGCTTCCCCTCCTGGTCCCCTTGTTAGGTGATATTGTTAATGGTTCTCTCTATTCAGATGTTGCCCCTCTCTCCTTTAAAACTGCTGTCATCACCCCTCTCCTCAAAGAAAACCTGACCCCCTCTCCTCAAAAAACACTTGACCACACCACTCTTGCAAATACCACACTTGCTGCAACCTCCCTTTCCGCTCCAAAGTCCTTGAATGTGTTGTTGCCTCCCAAATCCATTCCCATCTTTCCCAGAACTCCATGTTTGAATACCTCCACCCACGTTTCCACCCCTGCCACAGTACCGAAACAGCTCTTATCAAAGTCACAAATGACATTCCATGTGACTGTGACAAAGGTAAACTTTCCCTCCTGGTCTTTCTCAATTTGCCTGCAGCCTTTGACACAGTTGACCACACTATCCTCTTCCAACGCCTCTCCACTGACATCCACTGGGTGGGACTGCTCTCATCTGGTGCCATTCTTATCTATCTAATCGTATCAAGAGCATCACTTGCAATGGCTTCTCTTCCTGCTCCTGCACTGTTACCTCTGGTGTGCCCCAGTTTTCTATGCTTAGCTGCCTATTTCTCATTTACATGCTGTCCATCGGTGACATCAGCTGAAAGCACAGCATTAGTTTTCACATGTACGCTGAAAACATCCAGCCCTACCTCACTAACACCTCTCTCAACTCTTCCACTGTGATAAATTATCAGACTGCTTATCGGACATTCACTAATGGATGAGCAGAAATTTTCTCCAACTAAATATTGGGAAGACTGAAGCTCTCATTGTTTTCGGTTATCCCTCCAAACTCTGTTCCCTAACTACTGACTCCATCCCTCTCCCTCCCAACAAGAGACTAAACTAGTCTGTTCCCAACCTTGGTGTCAAATTTGCTCCTGAGATGAGCATCCAACCACATATTTACACCATCACTCAGACCACCTACTTCCACCTCCGTAACATCGCCCTGTCTCATTTCATCTGAGTTGAAACTCTCAGTCATGCCTTTGTTACCTCTAGACTTGACTAGTCCAATGCATTCCTGGCTGGTCTCCCACATTCTACCCTCTGTAAATTTGAGGTAATCCAAAACTCTGCTGCCTGTGTCTTATTTCACACCAAGTCCCGTTAACTATCATCCCTGTGCTCCCCTGTCCTACATTGGCTCCTGGTCGAGCAACGTCTTGATTTTAAAATTCTCATCCTTGTTTCAAATACCTCAATGTCCTCACCCCTCCATATCTCTGTAATCTCCTCCAGCCCCACACCCTCCGAATTATCTGTGCTCTTAAGCATCCCTGATTTTAATTGTTCCACTATCGGTGGTTGTGCCTTCAGTTGCCTAGACCCTAAGCTCTTGAATTCCCTCTCTACACCCCTCTGCTTCTCTACCCTGCTTTCCTTTTTAAAGACACTACTTAAAATCTACCTATTTGACTAAGCTTTTTGTCATCTGACCTAATATCTCCTAATGTGGCTTAGGTGTCATATTTTGTTTTATAATGCTCCTGTGAAAGGCCTTGGGACTTATATCACATTACAGGCATTATATAAATATAAGTTGTTGTTGCTGTTATTAATATATATTGTAAATACCTGACACCCAAATACTGATCCTCGTGGTACCCCACTAGTTACAGCCTACCAACCTGTGCCAATCAGATGAAAGGTCACAGACCTGAAACGTTAACTTTGCTTCTCTCTCCACAGATGCTGCCTGACCTGCTGAGTATTTACAGTACTTTCTGTTTTTATTTCAGATTTCCAGCATCATTTTGCAATCGCGTTTCCAAAATGGCTGTTAAATCAAACCTATTAATTTCTATATGTGCTTTTAATTCATCTAATTTGTTGTGAATGCTTTGTGCATTCAGATATAGTGCCTTTAGCTTTGACTTTTTTCTAATTTTCCCTGGCGTCACCTTAGTCACTAATCCCTTTATTACTCTCACTGTTCTTTCCTGACCCATTTTGCTTATTTTTACCCAAACAGTGCTCTGCCCTAGAGCCTAGACATTTTCCTTGCTGTTTGTGAATTTACCCTTTCCTGAATCCTCCCACCTGCACCCCCTGTCTTTTATTAGTTTAAAGCACTGTCCACTTCCTTAGTTATTCAAATTGCCAGGACACTGATCCCTGCCCAGTTTAATTGGAGCCCAGACTAACAGAACAGCTCCCTCTTTCCCTTATACTGGTGCCACTGACCCATGAAGCGAAACCATTGCCTTCCACACCACTCCTTCAGACCCATTTGTCTGCACAATGTACTTGGTAATTCTTTAAAAGTGCAGCGCTGAAATGTAAAACACAATTTTACTATTACTATAATTTCTAACATTCTTAAACCATTGTCCTGTGCCCTTATCACACAGCTTCCTCCTATAGCTTATATGTTCTCAGGATCCGGAAAGTGTGCAACTCCTTAACTCCCTTAGCCTTCCCTTCCCTCTACAATCAGCAGGCTTATAAAACGCAAGCTTGGCATTACCTAATCATTTGAGACAAGGAGGGATGCCATCAATGTACAGTACGTGCACCATGTGGCCTTAGAGTGGGGGAAAATGGATGCGGAAAGAGACTCTAGGCTGTGGCAAAGCTATAATATTTCTTTAATTCTTTCATGGGATGCGGGAGTCACTGGCAGAGCCAGCATTTGTTGCCCATCCTTAACTGCCCTTGAATAACTGAGTGGCTTGCTAGGCCATTTCAGAGGGCAGTTAAGAGTCAACCACATTGCTGTGGATCTGGAGTCACATGTAGGCCAGACCAAGTAATGATGGCAGATTTCCTTCCCTAAAGGGCATTAGTGAACCAGATGGGTTTCTACAACAATCGATGATAGTTTCACAGCATCATTACTGAGACTAGCTTTCACCTCCAGACTTTTTTTTAATGAGCGAATTGAATTTAAATTCCACCAGCTGCTGTGTAAGGATTTGAACCCATGTTCCCAGGGCATTAGCCTGGGCTTTTGGATTACTAGTCCAGTGACATTACTACTGCACCACTATCTCGCCCATAATTGGGATCTGGTGTGATTCTCTCCTTCAGTGTCTTCAGCTCGAGTTAATAAAATAGCTGAAGATGTTATCAAGGTTTTCCTTGTACCTCAGACTGAGAGCTTTATATTCATAGCCACGTGCTTCTTTGACTGATGGATAGGCCTGGTCTGGGCACTCATATCCTTTGAGCCGATACCGCTGGCTATTTGTTAATGGGTTCGGCAGGATGAAAGAGGGGGCCTGCCTTTGTTAGGAAGGGAGTTCCAGAATCTTGACCCAGCGACACTGAAGGAATAGTGATATAGTTCCAAGTCAATATGGTGTGTGGCTTGGAAGGGAACTTGCAGGTGGTGGTGTTCCCACGCATCTGCTGCCCTTGTCCTTCTAGGTGGTAGAGGTCGCATGCTTGGAAGGTGCTGTCGAAGGAGCCTTGATGAGTGTCCACTTAAGGGCCTCTTTCCACATCTGCTGGCATTTTATCAGCAGCTGGTGGGCCCTTTCGCAAGTGGCCTCCATGTGGGCTGGGGGTGTCAGGCGAGCCATCCTGGGCACTCTGTGGTCCAAGAAGGGACCCCGGCAGCAAGGGCTGCACCCGTTGAAACACCATTCCCACCCTCACCAACCATCTGCTCCCCCTCCACCCCTCGCCAGGTCCTGTCAGATTGGCCTGGGATACCCCTGACCCCATTTATCTTGTGGAGAGATCAGCATGCATTTTTGACAGCTGCTGATTGACTGACAACGCCTGGAGGCGGTCTCCCCTCTTTTAAAGGGAGCGAAGCCCTGGCACCAGGAATTTAATTGCTGGAGCGCCGAAAAATGCAGCTGGGAGTGCCCCAAATGGCTGAGGTGTTGCCCCCGGCTTTCCAGTCTGGCATTGGGACCCTTGCCTTGCCAACAAAATTCAGCCCCATATGTGCGCTAGAAACATTCAACGTTAAAATCAGCCTCAACATCAACTCCATAATGATATTGTGGGGCCTGATGGCAAGTTCAAAATTGTTGTGGATAAGCCAAAACTTTCTTCAGTTCAACATTGGCAAGACTGAAGCCGTCCCTGTTCAGCTCCCATTAGAAATTCTGAACCTTGGCCCCGAATTCCATTGATGTTTGTTTTTGCTCACCAAGGTTGGACTCAATAGTACACAAACTTGTTTCCTGCTCATCCCTTCCTATGCTGAGTTTTAAACCTTATATTAAGTACATCACCAAGACCATCTATTTCCACCGTCCCAATATTGCCAAACTGCATCACAAGTTCAATCTCCACCACCATCGAAACCTTCATTCATATCTTTGTCAGTTCCATATTCAACAGCCCAGATAGTGTTCTTTTCCCTGTGCCCAGACATTAGTCAGGTCGAGCACACCGGAAATGCACTGTGCTTGACATGACCTGAACCCACCTGTATTTTCAGGTTCAGGTCATTAGCATGGACTCAACATGCCTCAGCACAGGCCTGGCCCTTGGCAGGTGCCTGTGCTGAGATTGAGAAGGAAATCCCTGAAAGCTAGCAAGTCTTGAGAGCAGCTGTAATGGCCTCGAGAAGACCCCAGGACCCAAGAATCCAGTGGGTGCCTTTGTGATTAGCACTCCTACCACTGGACTCAATGTCCATTCTCTCTACCTGGACCTGCAATTTTTATATTCTATTGGATGTGCAGCATCAACTCATCAATGTTACTTTGACTGTAATTCTTTGCCTATAACAGAGAAAGATACAAGCAGCAACATCATGGAAGCACCATCACCTTCAAATTTCCTTACAACTCACATCTATGCTAGCGTTGGCATAGATTGCTGTTCCTTCATCAGCACCGAATTAAAATCCTAGAATTCCCTATCTAACGGCATCATGGAAGCATCAGCAGCACATCAGCACAAGGACCACATTATTTCAAGGAGAAAGCCCACCACCTCCTCGGGGTAACTAGGGATGGCCAATACATGCAGCCTTGCCAAAGTTGTCCAAATAAAGCAAAAATGCACTCCTTACCTTTTTGGCTCCTTTGCCTTGCTCCCTTGTCTTCTCCAATCTCCTGATCTGAGGGAGAAAGGTATGGAGTCGACTGACAACGTCTTTGTACACAACTGCAAATGGGCACCCAACTTCTGTATCCAAAGGAAAATTAGGTAGAAGACATCATTATGTTCCCTTCCCTCATTTTGAGGCCATTGATATGCCTCTGCCTCTCCCTCAGTGGCTCTGAAAGTCCCTGTTCAACACAAAGAAGGCAGAGTTTTGGTGTCATGGATCTCTGCCCCTTTTATCTTGTCCTCCTTTGCCCTTGTGAACTGAGCATTCCCAGCAGTATGGGGAGGTACATCGAGACCATTTCTTCAATGGCTTACTCACTGGCCTCCCTAGCTCCAGTCTACACAAACTCTGACATCATGAATGCTGCCAACCACACCCTGTACTAAATCCTGTTCATCCATCATGTAGTGCATTGCTTTCAAAATCTTCATTCTCATTGCCCAATCCATCTATGGTCTTATTCTACCTTATCTCTTAAACCTACTGCAGCCTATATGCCAGTCACACCATAAGCTTTCCACCTTCGTACACTCACCACTGGTTCAGAGGGTCAGACGTTGTATCCCAGCACTCTGGAATTCTCTTCCCCAACCCTTCCAATCAATGCACGATGTCTGCTCATCTTCAAAAGCCTCCTCAAAATATACCTCTATGACGACGCCTTAATTTACCTCCTTTAACTCCTGCTTGGTATTGGATTTCCATTGCAAAGCAAAGCTGTTTTAAAGGAACTGTTTGAGTACAAGCTTTGTTGTTGGCTCTCAGCTGCAATCTTATTTCAAGGTCCTTTGACATAATGCATGGAAAGGGTTAAGAAATCTCTGAACTAGGTACAAAATGCTTCCAGGAGACCAAAGTGACATTTATGTACATACAGTTTAAAGTACAGAAGTCACCAAGGCCATTAAATGTTTAATTATGTACTAAACGTCTAAAAATTGGAACCAGCAAAAACTAAATTTGCTACAATTGTGACAATGGCACATTGTCTCAACTGCTGTTAACCATTTTGCTCTCAGACCATTTAGGCCTTTTGCTCCCTTGAATGTTTAGGACTGAAAGAAGGAAATAAATTTAAAATAATCACTAAACCTTTTATCACTGCTTTGGTTTAACTTCCAAACTGAAAGATTACGTACTTAAGTGGAAAGCAAACAGACCATGAAAAGGAAAAGCTAGCAGCTTTCAAGGCCAGATTAGTGGCAGGCCATCAATATGCTGCGCTGCGTTCTTTCTACATGGCATCATTCCAACAAAATGAATGAACTGTTCTTCTAGCTATTTGTCCTGAAAGGTCTGACAAACACTTTTTAAAAATTGAGATAGTAGGGTAGATCTTGGCCTTGTGAAATCAATGGAAATAGAAACAGAATCCCGTTTCATTATTATCCATTTTATACTATCACTCAAGATCAAGCTCTACTCCAGTGTGTCTAGGTGCAGTACTGAAGGAGTGTTGCCTGTCGGAGGCATTGGACTGTCGGAGTTCCATTTCAGTCAATGAAATTAAATATCAGGTGCTACATATAAGAAGTGGCCAATCTGATTCCACCTGTTTTTGTGCCACTGTCTGAGACCAATTTCTACCCCACCACTGTATTTTGGATGTGATGTTCAAACAAGGTCCCATCTGCTTCTTCAGGTGGGGGTAAAAGAGCCATGGCACTCTTTCAAAGAAGTGCAGGGAGTTCTTCCCAGTGTCCTGACCAACATTTATCCCTCAAACAACACCTAAAGCAGGTTATCTGGTGAATGTCATATTGCCGTGTGTGGGACCTTGCTGTGCATGTATTCGCTGCTGTATTTCCTACATTACAACAGTGACTAAATGTCAAAAATATCTCAGTGACTGTAAAAGGGTTTGGGAGCCCTGAGGTCGTGAAAGGTATGATATAAACTCAAGTGCTGTGAAATTATTCATATAACGCCGCTTCTAGTGCCACTGTGCGAGCCTACCTGCAGAGTTGAAGGGCGAGAAGCACAACTGCCACTTCCTCTGCAGCCTGCATGGTGTGAGGTGACTCTATGGGCACATATGGAGGTGCGTCTCCTGTGGGTGGCCAAAGAGGTTGAAAGATTGAGATCATGACGGATGTCATCAGGCCAAAGCAGCACACAAATACTAAAATTATGCAGGGAACACCTTGTTATGATACCACCTTAACAGTCTGAGTACTTCACACATTATCACAGGAAATGACATCAACTAACACGCAATAGCTCAGTTGGAGTTGTGTCAGTCATCTAATCACACATGTTTAAAGATCACTTTTGTAAACCTGTGATTTAATAATAACGAACCCGCTCCTTAATTACCCTTTCAACTCAAGATTGTTTGGTACCTTATTGCTGAAGGAGGAAGTAACACAATATGGTGGCAGCTTCTGGTTTCTGAAGCTTTTCAAGTTCTGGGCACACCATCCACAGCCTGGTAGCATAGAGGTGTAGTTGAAGGCCCCAGCGTGGAGGTAGCAGAACACATCGAAGTAGCAGGACAGCAGAGAGCCTCAGCAATGGCATTCATCAGGGACAGTGATGTCTCCTGTTGAAGTCCATCGGAGGTAGCAGCAACGATAAAACACTGTCAGGTTTGACGACAATCCGCTGAATTTGCTGCTCCGGAGTGTGTGAGTACATGAAAGAGGATTGTTATTTTGATGTTTGTTGGCGAGAAACAGCGATAATTGGGCGGAATTGGACACGGAAAAGGCGAGCAGAGTTAGTTCACGTTGGGGCAGCAGAGTGGCGCTACCATTGCACCATTTCCTGCCATAACTGCTTCGTGGGCGTAGTCTCCCGATAACAGGATGAAAGCCTGCGCTGCAGGCACTGAATACAGGCCGTGATTGAAGTCCGGCGCTGTGCTCACAGGTGAACTGCAATTGTTTTCCTTTCAGGGAAAGCCTCAGAAAAAAAGGGAGTCATTTAAAGAAGAAAGCTCCAGCTAAGGTTTTTTGCAAACAAGTGATTGAGCAGTGTGAGTACCAAATACCTGTCAATGTATTGGAAAGCCCAAGACCATGCCCATGAATTCTAACTCTTCAGGCAATGCAAGGAATTACATTGCTTGGATCTTGCTGCCATTGAGCTGGACAAGCAAGTGATCGAAATAAAAATCGTGATCGGCAGTGTGGGGCTGCATTGTATTCAACACCTCGGGATTATCTGAAGCGGACCAGTAGGACCCAGCGAGATTCTGAACTACACTAGGAGGACCAGTTGACAGATCAAGATTAATTTTCAAATCCATCGTCTTGAACTGATGGCGTACAGGCAGCAATCGAAGGAGACCATCGATCAGTTCATAAGCAGATGCTGCAAAAAAGGAAAGGTCTGTGATTTCTCAGAAATGAAGTCATCCGAAAGGATTGTGCAATCAGTCTACCCCGATAAGAAGCTTTTCAGAAAGAGTTACTAGACAAAGAAAAAGGGTATGATATAGAAAGTATCCTGAAAGAAGGCAGGAAATTTGAGGCCATTGCCGCAAGCAGGCAATGCATACAAGCACTTGGGACAACAACTGAGGTAACCTATCACCTCAACAAGGCAAGATATGTGGCAAGTGCAGACTGGTATACCAACTGAGAAATTGTCCCACTTACATGGACAACTGCAAGGTGTGCGGCAAGAAAGGACACTGGGCGAGGCTGTGCAAGAGGTCTGGTACTGGAAAACTGACCAGAAGTCCATGACCCGACAAGAAAAAAACACTTTGTGAGCGAAACAGGGATACATTCAGAAGAGGCCAATCCCAACACAGACATAACCACAAGATCGATACGGGCATGAGTAACAAGGAGACCACTGACAGTGAACAAGCTTTTCACACAATAACAATTGCACATCAGATAGACGTGGTTACTCAGTAAAAGGTATTCACCACCATTGACATCATATGTCCTGAGAAAGATGCACAGCACAAACTACAACTCAAGGTCGATACAGGGGCTAGTGCAAATATTTTGCCACTGAGAATGCTGAAGAACATGTACCTGGCAAGATAGGAAGCCATGATGCAATCTACAAATGCAAGACCTACTGCGTACAATGATACCCTAATTAAATGAATGGGAATACTAAAGCTGAAATGTAGATATGGAAACTCTTTGTGGTCACAGCAAACTTTCTGCATGGTCAACACGAATGGTTCAGGATTTGCAGGGCTAACCGGCATGTAGCGAGCTTCAAATTGTGACAATCAATGAGATCAGCAGTGTGCCAAGGACAAGCACCCAAAACAAGTGTGATCCCATTGAATCCAACCTAGATTTTGCAACGAATGATAAGCACAAAGTACTGATTGTGAAGTGTCAAGTAGTTGAGCAAGATCTGCTAGTAGCCATGTCACACGTAAGAGCAACACCCCCAGCACAGGATTACCATCACCTGCAGAAATTATATTTGGCAAACAAATTAAGATGACTCTACCAAGTCATCACTTCCTGAAATCTTCATCAATACAGGACAAACTGATACAGAAGATGAAAGCAGTGCAAGACAAACATACAGGCGTGGAACTACCACCATCACAGATTGAACAGAGGGTCCAAGTGATCCATCCACAGGAGGGAATGTGGATTCCTGTGGAGGTGTCCAAAATCTGCACTGAACCAAGATCGTATGAAGTTACCACCCCTAATGGAGCAGTACTAAGGAGAAACAGATGTCAGCTGCGGGAACTAACGAACAACATTGTGCCTGACTACCCTATTGCTTTGAGAACACATTCACACTCCAATCCACAGAACATAGAGAAGAAAAGTGACAAATGTGATGCTCAAGCACAGGATGACAGTCAGAACATACACACAGGTCAAGAAAAAAAGTTGACAAGTCTAGTTCTCAACCAAGCTACACAGTGACAAGATCAGGTCGAGTCAGTAGACCACCTGTATGTTTTAGAGAGACTTGACTAAAGGACATGAAAGTCAGTGCATATCTAAATATTGCTCAAAACTGTTTTCTTTCATCATGTACATAGTTTATCTGTTGTGTATTTCCATTTTAGGAAAGGGGGATGTTGTGATACCATCTTAATAGTCTGAGTACTTCACACATGATCACAGGAAGTGATATCAACTAACACGTGATAGCTCAGTTGCTGTTGTGTTATTCATCTGGTCACATGTCTTTTATAGAGCTCTCTTGTAAAGCTGTTACTTAATAATAAAGAACCCACTCTTTAATTACCTTTCAACTCAAGGTTGTTTGGTACCCTATTCTGAAGAAGGCAATAACACAACACACCTTCCTTATTCACTCCTGAAACAAAAAGTGTTAGGAAACAAGATAGGCCCTGTTCTAGGGCTACTTAAAGGGCACCTCAACAAGTTGCAGCTGAGGTGCTTTTGATTTACTTGTGCTCAGGCAAGTATGGAAGTGCTGTGGTGAGTTGTTGGAAGAGTTTGAAGGTTTCTGTTAACCACACAAAGGCAGAAAATTACATTGCCTCTGATAGGTATGGGGCAGTAGTTTCAGGGCCACTTGCTCTGCAGCATGAGCAGGACATGGAGAGGAGGAGGCACAGAGGGGAACCTCTATGAGGACGGAGGAAAAGGAGGGCTCTTCCGGGAGTACCACTCCTATTTGGGATGAGTCAGGAGCAGTCTTTCAGGAGGCTTCACTTCATTAAGGAGGTGGTGACGGAGTTGTGTCACCTGCTTCACAAAGATATGGAACCTCAAAACAGGGCGAGGAGGGTCCTCCCAGTGGCTGTGAAGATTACCATCGTTTTTTCATTCTTTGCAACTAGTTCTTTCCGGGCTACAGCTGACGACATCAGTAAATTGTATCCGGGAGGTGAGAGAGGTGCTCTAGAGAAGGAGGGTCTTCATTCTCTTCTCCCTGAGGAGGGAGAATCACAATGAGAGGGCTCATAGGTTTGCCAGGATTACAGGCTAACCAATGGTGTAGGGCACCATCGACTGCACACACGTGGCTCTGTGCAACATCCATGTCACAGTGAGTAACACCACAACTGCAAAGGCTACAATCCTGTCAATGTGTGGTTGGTGTGCGACCACACCAAGAAATTCATCTCATTGAATGTCCATTATACTGGCGGCACCCACGATGTTTTTATTCTGTGACAGTCAGCAATTTCCACCGTCTTCGGGCCTCCAAGATACACCACAGGACTGCTGTTCAGTGACAAGGGCTATTCCCATCTATACATGGGATCATGACCCCCTTCCACCATCCCACCACACAAGGGTCAGAGGGCTTTCAACAAGAGCAATAGGGCCATCCCCAACACCATGGGACAAGCAATCAGGCTCCTAGAACAGAGATTTCACTGATTAGATTGCTCAGCAGGATCTCTCCAGTACAGTCCCCAGAGAGTCTCCATGTTCATTGTAGTGTGCTGTGTCCTCCACAACCTCACATTTACAAAGACCCAGCCACTACCTCCTGGACTGGGAGGCCACCTCAGGAGAAGGAAAAACATGATGATGAGGAGGAAGAGAAGATCACATACCACAAACAACTAGACTGAGCAAGAAGGACCACACTGTGAGGCTTCGCTTCAGTCAAAAGTAACTTGGCCAACCGCAATATGGACCCACCCCATTCCCTAATAGTCCATCCATTTCAGACTCCCCATCACAAAGTCTCCTTGGCCTATGTCACTCAATAAAGGCCAACAGCAAAAACCTTCACACATCAACTTTATCAAGCAATAGATCAATAATAACATAAAACCAAGAACTAATCACCCCACTGCACCCCCTTAATGCCAGTCTTGTGGGCGCCCTTGACTGGCCTAGTGCTCCTATGCAATGCTATCCCAATGGCTGCAGCATGGCTGGGTGAAAAGCTGCTGATTTTCACAGAGTAACTCTGGGTCTTGAGGGTACGGCCCTCGGACTGCATCACCTAAGCATGTTTGCCAGCAGTCTGGGCTGGCTGAGTGGTAATGGTAAGAGCGCAAATGCTATCATCCAGAGAGAAGACAGCAGATTTGTGCTGCATGGTGCCATTGCCACTCCCACAGGGCAGGACCTCAGCAATCTTTGCAATCTGCTGCAGCACAGATTGCTAGACTGTTGTGAGATCCTGCATGCCCTGACAAATGGCAACAGTCTGAGCCTGCATGCCAGCAGCTGGGAATCTCATGATCTTCCACCGCAGCACTGATACAGTGCTTTAGTGGAAGCTGAGATACTGGCCAGCAGACGCTCCATCATGGGTTTATTTGGCATTGCTGTCAAGGATCAACTCGAAGCTCTCTGCAATGTCTTGTACCACAGTGGATGTCCTCAGGACTTGAGTGAGGTTTAGCCGAGTTTGTTATGATATGAGGCAAAGACAGGGAGATAAAGACTGCAGCAGCTGAACACAAAGGCTTCTCCTTTTATTCTGTCTTAGTTTCATTTTCTCTTTGCTTGCATGTGTGTTCTACAGCAGCCTCTAGAGTACACAATGCACAATGCAATTGCAAATTTCAAAACACTACGTCACTACATCCCTCCCCTTCTTAGTAAGTTAGATACATAGCATGTTTCAATGGTTTGTTTCTAAAATGTAAATAACAAGCTTAAACATAAATAGTTCATTTCATATCATAGTCACTTAAGTATGGTGGGTGTTTTCTCACAAATAAGATATCATCTCATTTTACTTATGTTCTTCATCTGAAGCGTCGATGTCAGAATCGGATTAAATGCTTGCGAATGGTGTTTTCAGTGCTTTGAATAATGATACATTTCTTGTGATGATTTGTGAGTACTTAGCAGTAATCACTGATACTTTTGTGTTGGTCACAACAAATGGTTGGATGTCACAAGGGGTTGTTTGTTTTTCAAAATGACCATCAGATTTCACAAGTACTTTATCTCCTGGCTTTACCAGTGTAGCTCTAAGTTTTATGTTTCATTCCGCATGTACATTCATTCGATCCTTCTGTTCTCGATCATGTTTGTGCACAGGTTGACCATTAGCTCCGCAAAGTAGCTCAGGAAGACATGTGTGCACATTGGATGTGTAAAGATGAGTGTAGCTAGAGGTTTTCCAGTAGTCGAGTGAGGAGTTGCTCTGTCATTACAAAGAAAGTGATGTAGCTCTTGCTTCCATGACTTATTCTCAGCTGCAGCTTTATGTATCACTTTCTTCAAGGTTCGTATAAATCTCTCAACTTTACCAGTAGCTCTTAAATTTGCTATGAGTGAACCCTGGATAGTTCGCGAATTTGCTGAACTCATCGCTGTTGAATGGGGGGGGTGCCATTGTCACGCCTTACCGTTTGACAGATTCCAAGCAAGGCGAAGATCTGGTCAAGCTTTGGGATGACTGCTTTCGTTGATGTTGACATTACTAATTCCATGATTGGGAATCTGCTGAAGTCATCAGTAACAATTGCAGCCATTCACCAGTGGGAAAATCTGCAAAATCAACACTGACTTCAATCCATTGCCCTGGAGGCAGTCGGACATTTTGAGAGGATTATGAAGATTTGACATTGTGGTTGCTTGACATGGCAAACACTGATTGATTTTGTGCTCTACCATACAGTAAATTTCTGGGAAGCATACCTTTTTCCCGAAGGAGTTGTTTGGTTTTGATAATTCCTTGGTGTCCTTCATGTGCTAAATCAACAACACATACCCTCAATGAGTGTGGAATGAGAATACAGTTGTTGCATAATACGAGATCAGATGTGGTTGCAATGGTTATCTCATTTCGAACATTGTGAAGACCTTGTAGTGTGTCCACGATTTCATTTGTAGACGCTTTCTCGATCATGTCTTTCCAGTTTCAAGATTCCATAGCCTTCATTCATAGTTGCAACGCCTCATCTTGTTTTGTTGCTGCTTTGACGTCAGCTAGTTTTAGCGACTTTGGCACAGCATTTATGCTTACGTAGTTAAGATGTTGTTTAGCATCCTTTTCCTCATGACTAGTAGGACCGATTGTCGGCAGCAGATGTTGCAAAAGGTAATCTATTGGGTTGTGCTTGCCTGGCTGATATTCAATTTGGAACTCATACTCTTGTATAATCGAGTATCTAACGTTCTATTTGAGTGGGTGGTTTGCCATGTTGATTGTTGAACAAGATTACGAATGGCCTATGATCGGTTATTACTCCAAACTCAGTTCCATATAAGTAGAGGTGAAAGTGTAAGATACCCCAAGTGATTGAGAGTGCTTCTCTCTCTGTTAGTGAATAACATTGCTCTACAGGCATCAATGATCTGCTTGCCATCGCAACAATTAATGGGTTACCTGTCAAGTCTTTCTGTACGAGAACTGTGCCTAAACCAACCGGGCTTGCATCCACGACTAGCTGGGTAGTTTTCTCAGGGTCGAAATAGGCATTTGTGCAACTTGCTGACAAACATCGTTTGATCTCATGTACCACTTATTTTTGTGATTCAGTCCATTCCCACTTGGGGGTCTCTTTTGTTAGATCATGCAGGGGGGCAAATAGCTTAGTGGGATCAGGAATGACACGACTACAATACGTGACAAATCCTAGCAGACTCTGGACTTCTCGCATGTTTGTAGGATCTGCAAACGTTTTGCAATGACTTCAACTTTCTGTGGATCTGGTGATCCTCCTTCACCACTGAACACATGACTGAAGAATTCAATTCTGCTTTCATTGAACAAGAACTTGTGTTTGTTCAAGTTGAGGTTACATTCTCTGAAACGATGTCGACATGTATGAAGGTGTCTCAAGTTCCTTTTCGATGCAGCCATAGATCAGAATCTCATCACTGATGTCCAGCGTGCCTTCAAGTCCTTAAGTGCAGATTGAATCAGGTGCTGAAAAAACGCAGCTGCTGAGCTGACTACAAAGTTGAGCCTCTTGTATCAAAAAAGTCCAATATGAGTAGCGAATACAGTAAGATATCTTGATTCTTCTGCAAACTCAAATTGATGGTAGCCTGCAATGCAAGTTTAGCAAAATGTCCAGCATCATTCACTTTCTCTATGATATCATCGATTGTTGGTGTCAAGTGTCTTTCTCCTTGTATGGCTTGGTTCGGTGATTGCATATCCACGCAGATTCTAATCTGGTTCTCGCTCTTGGGTTTCTTGTTGACTTGTATGGGTGGGACTCATCTCAAACTTTCTCAATAATGTCAAGGTCAAGTAGGGCGTTGAAATTCCTTCTCTGTCTGTTTCCCGACATGGCATGATATTCATCGCCGTTGATGCACAACTGGGGACACATTAGGGTCTACATGCAGCTTGTATGTAATACCTTTCAGCTTGCTGATACCAGTGAAGCGATCAGCATACAGTTTGAGAATGCTTTTGTTATGCAAAGGAATTGCGTATGTGACTGCCATCATGTTCAGATCTGTTGCTGTGTGGAAGCTGATAAGCATGTCACATTCTCCAGATATGACGTTGAATACAGCTTTTGTTCTAGTGCCTTTAAATGAAACTGGCATTTCAAAGGTCCCTAGGATTTTCTGCGATTTGTCACTGTTGTAAGGGAAAATGTTTGTATTCCCTGGTTTGCAAAGAGTGGGGCAATCCTGAAGTTTATTGAATGTTTTATCTCCCATGACACTGACTGATGCTCCTGTATTTACGAGAGCATCTATGTCCGAGCAGCCAATGGTCACTGTCACATGTGGCTGTTTGCTGTGTCTGAGAGAGAGCTCAAAATTATGTTCTGGGCCATCTGCCTGTACTTTGGCTACATTCTGCCGCCTTTTTGTAGTCGTCTGCATATGTGACATGTTTCTGTTGGTATTAGTAGCTTATTTTGCTGATGAGCGACAAACATAAGCAAAGTTGCTGGGTTTTCCAGAAGCTTCACACTGTTTACCAATAGCAGGACACACTCAGTGTGGGTAAGCACCGCAACAGTGGAAGCATTCTTTGGATAAGTCGCAGCTCTGTTGAGAAATGGCTGTTGTTGCTTTGCAGATGGTTTCCTGGGACATGAGCAATAAATAGTGTTCACAGGAGTTGAACTTAGAGTGTTGTTGCTACTGTTAGCATCCTCAACTTCAGTAGCTCTCGCCTCTGAGAGCAATAGCGATCTTGCTAACTCCAGCAGCTCTGACAGCTTTCTGTCTTTCTCGAATGCTTTTCAGCATAGTTGACTGGACAGACAGCCAACGCTGATTTGTGTTTTGATTTCCAGTTCTGCATGTTCAGCATCACCGAAGTCACATTTGGTTGCTAGTTGCCTCAAATATGTGCAATATTGGTCAATTGTCTCATTTGTTTCTTGCTTAGTGCGTCGAAAGACAATGGTTTCGTAAATGTTGTTTCACTTGGGTGTAAAGTATATCATCAGTGCATTTTTGCTGAGTTGTACTCATTTCGCTCAGGTGTAAGTGTCTCAAAGATATCCTCTAATTCTTCACCTCCATAGTGTAGAAGCAAGGACTTTTTCCTTGTGTTGTCTGTGATAGCGAAACCTGCCATCGCACCTTCAAAATGTTGCAGCCACTTTTGCCAATGTGCGGATATGGATGATTGTGCAGGGCCAGTATCTGCGCTAGTGGGTGCGAGTGTTTGGTTGAGTGACAGTGCTTCTTCCTCAGAGCTCTCTTCCTCCTCATGTCCTTCTGCCTGAAGCTGCAGAGGCTGAGCAACTGACAGTTCTTAACTATCTGAGAGCACAAAAGCCTAAGGATAAGGTAGGGGGTGAGGGGAAGGGGCATGGTGGTGGGAAAGCAGAAGGTTCACAGTTACTCCATCTGCAGTTTCTATTTTATGACATCTTTCAGAATGAGGGTGAGGAGTTAGTGGAGAGGCAGCAACTTACCATCATCCAGAATGGCCTCGGCAGCATCGAGTGCCACAGGCTCTGTGGCATTGGTGTCCATGATCCTCAGGAACATCTGTTCAAGGGTGCTGACGGGATAGGATTCTTGGTCCTCTGCCTTTCTCAGCTGTTGTGGGTCACCTTCTCTGACAAGCGAGAGGGCAGAATGTTAGTGTCTGTGTGTCAGCGTCTTTAGTTGATGTGCCTGCCATAGCTGAATAGCTGGAGGCATGTGGAGGTAGTGAGAGAGTGTGAGGCTGACAGCATTGGAAGGTGTGTATGGGTGAGGTGTGGTGTAAGTATATTCGGGATGAGACCTGAGTGTCAGGGTGTGCTGCTGGTGAATGATGGGAGTGTGGTGCATTGAGCAGTGTGAAAGATGTGCGGTGTGGTGGGTAAAAGATGTAATGTGCAGATGCATCCACTCAGCTTGACCACCTGAGTGAGGTCACAGAGTCATTTAGTGTCATTTTTTTTTTGGCACTGCTGCCAGTCTTGTGCTGCTATGCTCTGGACATTCACGGCCCTCGCCACCTGCTCCCAATCCCTTTGCAGGGTTACTTTGGAGGGCTTCCTGCCCTCATTCAGAAACATGACCTGCTTCCTGGCCTGGACCTCTTGACAGAATGAGTCCAGGGCAGCATCACAAAATCTGGGAGCCTGCTCCTTCCCTTGGTGTAACATTGTTTCTCCCTGAATTGCAAAAAAGAATTATCCAGCAGCCTGTAATGCATTGCTGCAACTTCCCTTTTATAGTGACTGTATCTTTAAAAAAGGGAAGGCTGCCCTGGAGCACATGGTTTCTTCCCAATGCTACTCAGTCCCCTGGGAGTGTGCAGAGGATGCCTGCAGACAAATAGTGTCCAGGGCTCCTCCAGAGTCACTCGTGATCACACTACAACAATGGAAATGAGGTGGGTAGACAAATTTTGTGTCTTGCCCACCTCATTTCCAACGGGCATGGGCACACTGTGAATCAGGGCTCCTGTGCCCAAATCTTGGGGCAAATGAATTTCATGGATAAGTTCGTTTTTTTTTTAAAGGTTGTACGGTGGAGTAGTTGATAGAGTCAATTATCTGATTAAAGAGGAAGATATTTATTTGGACAATACTAAGCTGCAGGTAAAACAGGCAAGACTGTTTTGCAGGTCTGGTTGGGTTACTGGCTGCTTATATGGTTTGAAGAAATGTTGCTTCCAAAACTAAGGTACAGAGCCTTTGAACTGACGGAATGTCAAGTGCTTCAAAAGTTTTTTGTTTACGTTTTTAGACAAGAATGATTTCGGTGCTGAGTTGGACAACATTAAAAAAACATGAGAATGAAGACAGCCCCCATCTGTATTGCTAATGAGTGCCTCACATGCGGCCTTATTATTCTTACTCAAAGCTGTCAACACTGAACAAATCCCAGCAGCTAACTTTTAGTCATGAGTTGTATACCCGGGACATTAACTCACTGCAAAATATGAAGCAGCTAAAAATGACAGGCTGCATCTCCCACAGGGGCTACAGCGGGGGACCAAATGGCAACAATATAATCTTCTTTTCTCACACAAGTTGGCAAGGGAAGGTCAAATGGCATTAATTAAATTTCTTCTCTCTTTCTCATTCTCTATTCACCACCTGCTCTTGGGTGTGGGGGTTTGCAAGCGTTCTATCTTTCCTTCACCAAAAAATAAGGGAAAGGGGGCTCTCCCAGCATCACAGCAACTATAAACACCCTCTTTCGAATCCATAGGGACTGCAGTTTTGATAGAGGGTTTTAACTGCCACTGAAGCAATCCTGTCTCCCCAAAGGTGGTCTTGCTCTTTCTCATTTCCAATGACAGAAAGCAAGAAAAATTCCAGAGTTTATTGATACAGTGCAAGGATACACAAGTTTCCATTATTCCTTTAGGGAATAGGAGTATTTTATTTATTTATTTTTATTTAGAGATACAGCACTGAAACAGGCCCTTCGGCCCACCGGGTCTGTGCCGACCATCAACCACCCATTTATACTAATCCTACACTCCTACCACATCCCCACCTGTCCCTGTATTCCCCTACCACCTACCTATACTAGGGGCAATTTATAATGGCCAATTTACCTATCAACCTGCAAGTCTTTTGGCTGTGGGAGGAAACCAGAGCACCTGGTGAAAATCCACACAGACAGGGAGAACTTGCAAACTCCACACAGGCAGTATCCAGAATTGAACCCGGGTCACTGGAGCTGTGAGGCTGCAGTGCTAACCACTGCGCCACTGTGCCGTCCCATTCTTTTATAAAGAATTATCCTCAACAGATTAAATCAGGTAGGGTTGAGCTCCCAGTGGAATAGATTGTACATGGCTTCTGGAAGGAGTAGGTTTCCTGGGCTATGGCCTTTTCTCATTCTATGCTTTCTAATGCTCAAACATTATCTAAGAGATGACACCTGCCTATAGATCAACATTACTGTTAGAAATGAGTCTGCCTCAACCTGGCAACTGTTGTGAATGCTGGACCTTGTAACATGAATATGTTGTAAAAATTGTTTTTTAAAGTTCAAGACGCAGTCCGGAAGGTCAGGTGACCTCACATCCACTCTGTGAAAGGACAAGAGAGAAGTCTTGGTTACCAGGACAACAGGGAACACAGATCAAAGACTTTCTTCTGAAAAACAGAGACCTCAGGGCTAACACCTGAAGAACAATGGCTTCCGCCCTCTCAGACTTTCAGGTCGTAAAACAAGGAGTCAGTACTTCAGAAGATGCAAATGAACCAGGCAGCTGTTAACACCTGGGAAAAATGGAAGCCCCAAGTGGCTCTGTGAAACCAGACTTCTGGACTCTGCATATTGGAACAGTGCAACAAGCTATTAACTTTTGAGACCAGATAAATTTGACAGACTTTTTGAAGGCAAACAGGCTGTAAGAAAGAAACTCAGTGGTTGCAGCCTCACAGCAGACTGTAAGAAAGGAAAGCAACCAGCTGTGGCAGCTCAAGAAAGAGAGAGAGGTAATACCTGCTCTTGGAAGCCAGATGCTGCGAAAGGCTGTGAAGACTTGAACCTGTTCTGAAAGGTGAAGTTTGCGAAGGAATATGTCATGTACACCTGCCAGGAATGAGGCACATTAATTTTGTCATATGAACATTGATTTGAAAACTGTTGCTGAAGTGAAGAAAGGACTTGTTTAAAAAAAAATCACCAGGTCCTTGGCTGGAAAGACATTTGCATATTAACAGACAGTGCTTGGGAAGACAATAGGGTTACTTCCCTTATCCAAGTTAACCCACAATGGACTTTTGAGTACGAGACATTGAAGGTGAGGGTGCTCAAATTTCTGGATGACTGTTGGGATGGCCAAATCCACAAACAGACATGGTCAGTCCAGCTGGTCACGTGCCTAGCCTGCTTGGCAAACTGGTTTTTCTGAATTGTACAAAACGTTTTGAACGGAGAGACTGCTGTATGCTCCTGGACTGAAGAAGACCTCTCCTGTCTGGCTCTCCCTCTCTTTCTCACAGAACTCCAAATCCACTGAAGATACATGAACCCCAAGAGAGGAAGTTCTCCTATAGCGAACAAGGTTTAAGAAGAATACTGGGCCCCAAAAGCAAGATCTACCTACAATCAAGGATTCTACAGTGAGCTTGAAGAACAGTAACAAAAATCCTCTTCAGAGATTGCCTCAAAGTTTTCCACTTTATTTTCTTCTGCTGTTTTCTGTCTCTATCTGCATGTGTGTATCACATTGATTTTGAAGAGGTCTGGGAGATCCAACCCATTGCTACTGGGAGTAGGTTGGGATTTTTAACCACAAAGGATGTCACCGAAAAAAGGATTATGTGACGTCTAAGTGCGGTGTGAGGTTTTCAAGTATTTTCAGAAGAAAATACCTTCCTTTGTAATTTGGGATATCAGGTACTTACAAAGTACTATTCAGTTAATTGTGAATTTCTTTTAGTTTAGTTGTTATAATAAAAGGCTTAAGACATGAAATCTTGTTTTGTAATTGTTGAAATTGGTCTGGGGATTCGTATCTCTTATTTTTCACATTTACGATCTCACTGAGGTTATAACACAACAGAATTAGCCTATGAAATCCATATAAATTTGCGCAGAACATGCAGCAAAAATCTCAGTTAAATGCAGAATAATTCATCTTGTTTCTGATTATCACAAGATAATAATGGATGAGGAAAGCCTTTCAGCCCATTTGATTCAACCACCCAGACAGCTCCTACTCCACCACAGCACCACACCCTGCCACCCCCATCCTCCCACCCATTGTAGCATCCAATTGTTTCTTAACTTATTCCAGAATTTTACTTCAGTATTCTAACTGGAGGTTTATCCAACATGTTGATTACTCTATGCATGAAAAAAATCCTGATTATCTGTCCTAAAAGTACCCTTCTGTGTCCCTTGGCTCTAGTTCCCAGAGTTCGACTTAAATTAATATTCTGGGTAAAATTTTTCTGTATCTTTGACAATGTTATAAAACTCTATAAGATCACCTCTCAAAGATCTCCTTTCCAAGCAGAAAAGCCCAAGTTGCTCCAGTCATAATTCATACCCTGACACCTCATGGCTCTTATCTACATTGCCTCCAGTGTTTGGCTATCTATTTTCTTCTTGATGACCAGACTGGATGCAGTTTGACTAGAGACTCTAAATTTTAATCATTACCTCGTCTGATGTGCATTCTACTGTTTGGGTTGTACAGTTCAATATTTTACTGGCTTTGTTGGTTGCTACCTCCGTTGGTTGTTTAGCGTTGAATCCTAGTTCTCTTTCAACTTCATCCTCAGCTATTTCAACATCATTCGTGGTGGACAGGTGTGGTCTAATTTTTCTTGCTATGTGCAGCACTTTACATTTGTCTGTATTAAGTTTCATCTCTCATTGTTCTGCTCACTTACATGCCTCATGCCCAACTCTTTCAGTAATTTCTGAGCTATCTCCACCAACTACCCTGCCTTTTCTAGTTTAGCGTCATATGCAATTTTGACCATTTTGTACTGAGTATCTTAATCTGGGTCATTAATGTGAATTAGAAACAGCAGTGATCCTAACACTGAATTCCGAGACACCAAACTCAGAACTTCTTCCAAGTTTAACATAACTCTTCTGATGAGTGTTCCCTGTTTGCTACCATTTAACTTGTTTCTGATCCATTCCAGGTCCACCCTGAATCTCCATAGCTTTGAGTTTAATTAATAGTCTTTTCAGTAGAACTTGGCCAAAGGCCTTTTTTTTTTAATAGGGATTACCATAGTTCATTTGAGCTGTTACTTTTTCAAAGTAAAGAAGGTTGGTCAGGCAGGATCAACTACTTCTAAGTCCATGTTGATGGCCGATTCCGAAATTATATAAATAATCCTCATATTTACTCCTGAGAATTGTTTCCATCATTTTATCCGTGATGGAATTAAGACTAATGGGGATCTGTAGTTGCCCCTGTTTGTTTTATCATCATTTTTGAACATGAGAACCACAATAGACTGTCTCCAATCTTCTGGTATCTTGCCAGTATTCAACGACAGCCTCAAAGGGATTGGCAGTGCTTCACAAATCTCCTCCCTAGTCTCTTTTGGCACTCTGGGATCAATGTCATCTACCCCTGGGGATACATTTGTTTTGAGCACAATTAGCTGTTTAAAATTTCCAGCTCCTTTGTGAGAAAGTCACTGATTTTACTTGTAATATTTTTGTTCAAGGAGGTCATCTTTCTCATGTCTTCTCTTGAGAATACTTGAAGGAAGTATTCATTCAGAATATTTACTCTTGCCTATGTATCCTTAGTTTCAAGCTCAATTGCATCTTTTACAGTTTGCACTTCTTCCCTGATTACCTTCCTGGTGCAATGGAACCAAAATAATGTTTTGCTGTTGAATACTATGCTATTTTCTAGTTGACTCTTTGACCCTCTAATCACCATTTTAACATGTTTCTGCAATTTCTTGTATCTATCCCAATTTGTCCTATCTCCTTTCTCTCTGCAGGATTTGTATCGGCCACATTACCGCTTTATCTCACTTTTACTGAAATATTGTTCAAAACCTCGTCCAACCCAATTGCTTAAGCTGTTCCTTTATTTCATTGAATTTAGCCCTTTTAAAATAATACACCTGGTTTATAGTCTTGGGTATTTCCGACTCCTAGATAATGTTAAACTTCCTCATTCCGTCATGGCTGTTCTCCAGGGTTTCTACCACTTCTATTTCCTGTACATTTTTGGGGCCTTTTACAAGTACAGGTTTACATTTGGTAGAATGCAGTCTTCCATTAAAATAACTTTCCTGTTCCCACATATCCTGCCTATTTAATCAGGCAGCAAATTGTCCTCCGATGCTAACCTCACATGATCAAAGAAATCTTTGTGCACATCATTGATTTGCTCCGTATTAATTCTTGCCTCACTGCATTTATGTTCTGCTGCAAATTTAATGACAGAAACCCATCATCAATTTTGTATTCCATTTCTGGCCCAGCAGCCAGCTGGATTGGCAGGCTAGCTGACAGCCAGGCAGACAAGCCTGCAGTACAAGGCCGCAGCTGGGGCCTGTAAATTCATGCTGCCTTCTGTGTTACATGATGGCTGCGTGCTACCCTTGCTATTCATTGATGACATTCATCACCAAGGGCCTTGATATCATGGATGGATGGTGCTACTTAAAGGCAGCCTGCACAACTTAAAATGAAGGTGCATTGTGACTGCAAGAAGTGGTGGGAGTCTGTTGTGAATTGAATTTGTACTCTAATATATTAAAGAATGGCTGAAAATAGGAGACAGCCAAATATACAAACCTCCAAACACAAGGGCCGGAATTTTTCGTTGGGGGTGGGGGGAGGCCCCGCCCACTGGCCAAAATGTCGGTGGCGAGCCCGTCTCCATGGGCCTGGGGAGCCAGGCCAGGATTTTATGCTCCCGAAGCCCTTAATTGGTCTTGGGTGGGACCTCCAGCTCTTTGAGGCAGGAAGTCCTGCCACTCAGCAGGCCAGCAGATCTTAGTCCTAGCAGCGCCACCGGCAGCGGTGGCCACTGCTCAGACTGCAGCCCAGCTGACCGAGGAGGATGCCATGGAGCCAGAACTGAAGGTAAGTTGGGCTTGCCTCGCCGGGAGGGTGATCGGCCATGCCGGTGAGGCAAGGGTAGTCGTTCGGGGGTGAGGGGTTGCGTCTTGGGTCCTGGAGGTGGGTTGGGAGGTGGAGGCGGCGCTCAATCAGGCACCCTTGCCCAACTGCCATGGCACCCCCCTTCCCCACTGGTGTGCAGAAAGGCCGGCAGCTATCGTTGGGCGGCCTTTCACATCCCCAGCACGCCCGCTTGCCATAGGTAAAATACCCGTGAAGGCGGGTGAGGGCCCTTCTCTCACCTTTACATGGTCCATTTCCGACTGTTCCCTTCCGTTCTTCGACTTCTCTGTCTCCATTTCTGGGGATAGGCTATCAACTAATAATCATTTTAAGCCCACAGACTCCCACAGCTACCTAGACTACACTTCCTCACACCCCGCATCCTGTAAGGACTCCATTCTCCCAGTTTCTCCATCTCTGCTGCATTTGTTCTGGTGATGCAACATTTCATACCAGTGTTTCTGATATGTCTTCCTTTTTCCTCAACTAAGGATTCCATCCCACCTCCCCAACTATGGTTGTCCGGGCCTCGACTTAGTCTGACCCATTTCCAACACTTCTGCTCTCCCACATTCCCCTCCCTCCCAGAACCACAACAGCCTTCGTATTCAACGGATCATCCTCCACCATTTCCCCTACATCCATTACATATTCCCTTCCCCTTTCAGCATTATGAAGTTCCAATGAAGGATCATCGATCTGAAACGTTAACTCTGTTTCTCTCTCCACAGATGCTGCCAGATCTGCTGAGTATTTCCAGTATTTTCTGTTTTTGCTTCAAATCAGCATTGTGCACTGATTCACATCATCATCTCCCTGCCTGCATGCTGCCAGTAGCCTTTACCAAAATGGTGTCCTGCACACTTCTCATCAGAAATGTGCACACGTATCTTGGACACCATTTCTGAGTCTTATTTGGCTGCCTAGTGGCTAAAAACGTGCGCTACATGGGTCAATTTAGCCCCCTTTGTTTTCACAAGGATGGTGTAATGGTCACTCCTAACAATGCTATTGTGCTCAGATGAGTCTGCAACAGGTAAAAGAAAAATGTGCATTTATGGGAACATATGAAGGAACACACAGTACAACATTCAGATGCATAGCGCTTGTTTTATGGGTGATATGAGTGGTCTTAGAGGTCGAAAATGGTTTCTGCGGCACATGCACACACTTTTGGTGCGTGTTGCTTCTGATGCCATGTTGGTGAGGGCATCAGCGCATGCACAATTAGCGCATACCAGAGGTATGCAGAGTGGGCAGGCCGTCATGCCAATTAGCGGGTAATACTGATTTGATGCCAGTGCTTCCATTTCGGTACTCAATGCTGCAGTTAATGCTGTCTCTCAATCACATGACTGAACATGCATTCAGTGGCAGGAATGAACCCCACCAGCACTATTTAAAGAGATCATCAACTACTTTCAAGTTAGTAGCTGACTGAGTTCTAGTGGATGTTCTACAATAATACTGGTGTTTTTGCTGCTTTTTACAGTTCTTTAAAGTTGCTAAAGTCAATAGTGAGCAGTGTGGCACATGCTGAAGGGCTTGGTCCTGACTTCAAAGCTTCTGCGCAAACCAGTTGTTTCCAAACATGGGTGCACTAGTAGGAATTCCCCTTGGAATACAGCATGACTTACAGAATGAACAGGACAAGCTTCCAGAAGAAAGAGGAGGAAGGGTTCTCAGCAGAAGGCCATATCCACACAGGATGTACAGGGAGCAATTCTCCTTCCTGAACTTCAGTGAGAAACAATGGACTGGATTTTGTTCTGACGACCGGGTTAACGGCAACGGGCCAGAAGCTGGGGGTAGACCCCGCCACAGTACTCCGTGCTGCAAGAAGCCCTGCAGCACCAAAGAGTCCGGAGACCCCGGAAGAGGTGAGTGGGGTCAAGGTCACCGGACCCATTCAAGCAGGTCCTGGTGAAGGGATGGAGAGGTCTAATTAGTGGCGGTCTTCCTTGGAATGTGCCGATCATTGCCCGGGGGGCCCTTTGGGGGCCCTGGATTGCCCCCTAAAGGACGGACCCGCCCAATCCCACTATGAGACCATCAGGACTAAATTAGTACTCCACCCTCCACCTCCCGCCTTCCAATGCAACTCCATTCCCGTCATGAGGGGGCCCAATGTTTCAGAAGTCTGTGCTCCTTAAGGATGTCCTTACTGCCACCTGCTGCAACCTCAGAGAAGGGCAAGGATCATCTTGCCAGTCACTGTGGATGTTACTGTTGCCAAGAGCTTCTATGCGTTGGGCTCCTTCCAGGTGGCAGCTGGAGATACATATCACAGTTTTCCATCCATTCTCTATTCAAAGAGAGCTGGTTACATTTCACTCACCCTTACAAAACAGCAGCAGGCTGAGCGAGCACACAGCATCGCAAGGATTACAGGCTTCCACAATGGTGCAGGGTGCCATTGACTGCACACATGTCACTTTGCGGATACTGCATATCAACTCTTGAGATTTAGCGCAACCAAAAGGGATTCGACTCCCTCAATGTCCAGTTAGCATGTGACCTAAGGCAGCAGGTCAATGTCCGCTGTTCTGGTAGAAGTCACGATGCTTTCATTCTGCGGCAGTCCACTGTGCCATCTGCATTTGAGCCAGCACAACAAACCAAAGGGTGTCGACTGGGTGACAAGGCCATCCACTGACAATATGGGTGATGGCTCTGGAGCGCAACCCATGCACACGTGGCAACACAGTTGCAATGAAAGCCGTACTGACATTCCACAATGTTCAGCAGCATTCGTGACTCCTCAGATACTGAAGCAGTCAGTGCAGCAAGATCTAGACAACATCCAGACTTGGGCTGATAAGTGGCAAGTAACATTCACACCACACAAGTGCCAGGTAATGACCATCTCCAACAAGAGAGAATCTAACCATCTCCCCTTGATGTTCAATGACATTACCATCACTAAATCCCCCACTGTCAACATCCTGGGGTCACCATTGACCAGGAACTGAACTGGACCAGCCACATAAATGCCATGGCTACAAAAGCAGGTCAGAGGCTGGGAATTCTGTGTTGTGTAACTCACCTCCTGTCTCCCCAAAGCCTGTCCACCTTCTACAAGGCACTAGTCAGGAGTGCAATGGAATACTCTCCACTTGCCTGGATGGATGCAGCACCAAGAACACTCAAGAAGCTCGACACCATCCAGGACAAAGCAGCCCACTTGATTGGCACCCCATCCACAAATATTCACTCCCTCCACCTCCGACACAGTGGCAGCAGTATGTACCAACTACAAGATGCACTGCAGCAAAGCACCATGGCTCCTTAGACAGCACCTTCCAAACCAACGACCTCTACCACCTAGAAGGACAAGGGCAGCAGATGCATGGGAACACCATCATCTGCAAGTTCCCCTCCAAGCCACACACCATCCTGACTTGGAACTATATCGTCATTCCTTCACTGTCGCAGAGTCAAAATCCTGGAACTCCTTCCTGACTGCACTGTTGGTTGACCCACATCCCAAGGACTGCAGCAGTTCAAGAAGGCAGCTCACCACCACCTTCTCAAGGGCAATTAGGGATGGGCAGTAAATGCTGGCTTTGCCAGTGAGGCCCACATCCCATAAATTAATAAAAATCATGAAATGTGATAAAGCAAATCACTGATGTGCTAAAACAATGCTTCTGCTGCCAGATCACTCTGAAGTAAACCTGCAGTACTTGACAGAATGGGTGTCAAAAGTTTTTGGTGGCTCTGCTCCATGCCACACAACCTCACCATCATGAGAGCACAGTCCTTTCCACCCAATAAACAGCAACCAGCTGAGGAGCAGGAGCAATTCCCCATTCACCAACAGTCCCAGACCTTATCTTCCCTCCGTCACTGATGATCGCAGCATCAGCTTGGCCACAATGCAAAAATAAAAGCCACCACAAAATAAACATTCCAAACCAAATTTATAAAATAAATCATGCCATATTGTGTATAAGCGTCAATTAATCATCCTTTGTTCTTGGCTTGCTGGTGCCTTTGCCTGTCCTACTGCTCCTATGCAGTGCTACCCCAATAGCTGCAACATGGCTGGTGGAAGACTTCTGATTTTCAGTGGAGGAGACTGTCGATGGCCTTTGAGGATGACTTGAGCAGCTCTAGCCCTGGAAGGCCTGGATTCAGACTGCACCATGGGCAGCAGGAGTCTCAGCTGTCTGGCTGTCTAAAAGGCAACAGGAAGGACACTGGTGAAATGGCAGGGATGGGAGGACGAATGTTGTCTTCCTGAGAGAGGACAGCAGGTTCGTGCTCCATGGAGCCACTGCAATCCTATTGATCTGTCGGAGGACAGCCTGCTGGACTGCTGTGACACCCTGCAAACCCCTTTGAACACTAGTATCCACAGCCATGATGGCAGCAGTTTGAGTTTGCATGGCTTTAGTCTGTTTCCATTGCAGCACCCAGACTTTGAGTGGCTTCTGCTTGTGTTGCAATTGAAGCCGAGACATCAGGGATCAGACCCTGGATTATGGTTGGGTACACAGGCGTGCTAATGGAGCTGGTCATCACTTCTATGTTGGAAAGGATGGGTTCCAAGCTCTGTGCAAAGCCCTCTGCAAAGTTGGTATCAGATTCCTCCGTGCTCCTTGACATTTGTAGGCAGACTTTCTAGCAGGCCTGCCAATGCACCAAACATTTCAGTGTGCATATCTGTCAGTCTTCATCTGTAGCCTGCCCCATTGAAGTGTTCCTCTGAGACCTCTCCAGCAGATCTCATGTGGAGCCTTGTCTTCCAGGGAACTGGCACCTGCACTACCCTTGCTCCCTGGCATGGCTGCAGGTCATTCGTGCCCAGGGACTCACCACATGCATACCCCACACCTATGCTACCCACTAAAGTGCATGCAGTGTCAGTATCTGAGCTGGTGACTGTGAGTGAGAGATTGAGTGCTGGTCTTTCTTCATCAACACTGTCTTCTTGCTCTTCCACCACTGCCTGGCCAGGTTGCAGCTCTTGGGCATCTGAAATAAGAAAGACACAGCATAGGGTTGTGGTAAGGGGAGGGGTGGGGGGTGGGGGAAGTAAAAGGTGTGTGCTTACATCATCTGCAGCTTGTAAATCAGAAGAGATTGTGGGATGTGGGGGAAGTGGGATGTGAGAAGGTGGATTAGGTAGGAACATACCATCATCTTCTATGGTCTCAGCCCCACAATGGCGACGGCCTCAGCAATGCTGATCCAGTGCTGATGAGCACTGTCTTATCCCTGGGGGTAAGAACATGCAGTCCTGTCCCCTGCCAATTAACACCTGCTGCTTTCAGTTTTTCACCAACTTGTCTAGCAAGAGAGAGAACAGTGTGTCAGTGAGTGTGGTGCAATCTGTTTTGTCATGGTTGAATAGCTGGCTGTGTGTGCAAGCTGTCAGATGTAGGTGTGAGGCTTGCATATGTATGTGAGAGTGAGGTGAAGTTACAAATGCTGGATACGAGTCCTGATTGGTAGAGATTGATGGGCGATGGGTATGGTGCATTGAGCAGTATCTGAGGTAGTTGGTGGGATATGGCATTTGAAGGTACATTCACTGACCTTGACCACGTGTGAATTTATTGAATCTTTTGCAGCACTGCATCCAAGTCCTTGGGGGCTTGACTCCTGGCATTGACCACCACAACCATCTGGTCCTATTCCCTTCTGAGAGTTTGTCTCAAGGGCCTCCTGGCCCCTTGCGTAGAGCACATCTTTTTTCCTCTGCATCTCCTCAACCATGAACTCCAGTGCAGTGTCAAAAAATCTTGGAGCCCACCCTCTCCCACATTGTACCATTCATGTGTCTTTTTCAGGTCAGAATCAGTTGAAGAATGACTGCCAGCACCTCCTCAAGCCAAATGCAGCTTCCTTGAAGAGGTGGAGGCTGGCCTTAAGTAGTGCAGGATAGCTTTAACTGATGCTCACTTCTCACATTGTTGGGCCCCCTGTTGAAGCCTGCAGCAACTCAACAGTGTGGTTAGCACTAGCTGCACATGGTAATCATGTAAATTAGAAAGTGGCATGAAGGTGATGTGCAGTAGGCCACTACCCTTTGTGTGAAGAAGTACTTTCTGACATGCCTGATTGGATCAGCTCTAATTTTAAAGCTATGCCTCCTTGTTGTGAACTCATCCACCAGGGGAAATAGTTTCTCTCCACCTACGCTATCGAGTCCTTTAATCATCTTAAATACCACAGATAGATCACCCTTTCATCTTCTATACTCAAGGGAATACACACCTAGTCTTTGCAACCTGTCCTCATCATTTAATTCTTTTAGCCTAGGTATCATTCTAATGAATCTATGCTCCACCCCCTCCAAGAACAACACTTCCTGAGGTATAGTGCCCAGAAATGAATGCAGCACTCTATGTGGGGTCTAACCAGAGCTTTATATAACTGTAACATAACTTCCATTCCTTTGTATTCCAGGTTCTTTTAAATAAAATCCAACATTCCATTCGTTTTTTAAATTATTTTTTGTACCAGTCAACTAACTTTTCGTGATTTCATACTTGGACTCCTAACTATCTCTGCTCCTTTACAGTTCCTAGCTGCTCACCATTAGGGAGAACTCTCATCTGTCTTTCTTAGGTCCAGATTGAATGATCTCACACTTCCCAAATTGAACTTCATCTGCCACAGTTTTGCCCACTCACTTAATCTATCAATGCCCCTTTTCAACTTTCTGCTCTGATCTACACTATATACTGTGCCTCTAAACTTAGTGTCATCATCAAAGCTGAATGTACAACACTTTATTCCTTCATTATTTTGATATATAGTGGAAAGCTGAGGCTCCAATACAGATCCCTGGGCGAAACCAGGAGTCACATCCCACCAGTTGGAGTGTATACCCATTATCCATTCTCTATGTCTCCTATCTCATAACCAATTCCCTACCTATGTCTAGGTTGCATCCATTTCTTAGTTATGTTAAAAGTCTCTTGTGAAGCCTTACTGAATGCCTTCTGGAAGGCCATATAAATAACATCCATAAACATGACCTGATCCATCATGTTAGTTACTCAAAAAATTCAACTAGTTTCATTAGACTTATCCTTTACAAATCATTGCTGGCTCTCTCTCTGATCAGTCCATATTTGTGCTCAGTCACTCCATCCCTAAGAATAGATTCTGAGGCGTTTCTGTTTTGAGGTGCATAGTCTCATTTGACAGTAGTGCTAGTTTAAAGGGATAAACTAATTCAAAATGATCACATCACTATCACTTCGGCTTTAGATTTGGGCCCATCACTTATCTTATCTGACAGAGAACAGCTGGTTGGAGAAATAAAAACAGAAAGTGCTGGAAATACTCAGCAGGTCTGGCAGCATCTGTGGAGAGAAAAACAGAGTTAATGTTTCAGGTCTGTGATCTTTCATCAGAACTGGCAAAGGTTAGAAATGTAACAAGTTTTAAGCAAGCGAAGCAGGGGATGGGGGGTGGGGGGGGGGGGGGGGGTGGCGGGCGGGCAAGAGAACAAAAGGGAAGGTGTATGATAGGCAGAGGGTAGGAGAGATTAACTGACAAAGAGGTCATGGGGCCAAGGCAAAGGGAGTGAGCTAATGGTGTGGTGAAAGACAAGGCATTAGTGCAGAGGGAGTGTTAATGACATAATAATGAACAGCTCTGTCCAAAAACACAAAAGTGAAAAACCAAGTTTAAGGCAGGCATGTGGTAAAAAATGATAAAACAAAATAAAATAAAACAATAATAAAAAAGGGCCAGTCATGCTCTGAAATTATTCAACTCAATGTTCAGTCCGAAAGCTATAGAGTGCCTGATCAGAAAATGAGATGCTGTTCCTCGAGCTTGCATTGATGTTCACTGGAACACTGCAGCGGGCCAAGGACAGAAATGTGGGCATGGGAGCAGGGTGGTGAATTGAAATGGCAAACAACCGGAAGCTCGGGGTCATGCTTGTGGACTGAGTGGAGGCGTTCCGCAAAGCAGAATCTGTGTTTGGTCTCCCAGTGTAGAGGAGACCGCATTGTGAGCAGCGAATACAATATAGTAAATTGAAAGAAGTACAAGTAAATCACTTCTTCACCTTGAATAGTGAGGAGAGAGGAGGTAAAAGGTATTACACCTCCTGTGGTTGCATGATAAGGTGCAGTGGGAAGGGCACGAGGTGTTGGGGGTAATGTAGGAGTGGACCAAGGTATCGCAGAGAGACGATCTCTTTGGAATGCTGACAGGGAGGGGAGGAGAAGATGTGTTTGGTGTCGGCATCACGCTGGAGGTGGCGGAAATGGTGGAGGATGATCCTTTGGATGTGGAGGCTGGTAGGGTGGAAAGTGAGGACAAGGGAAACCCTATCACGGTTCTGGGAGGGAGGAGAAGGGGTGAGGGCAGAAGTGCGGGAAATGGGTCGGACATGATTGAGGGTCCTGCCTATCACAGTGGTGGGGGGAGGGAACGTACTTGGTTGAGGAAAAAAACATTTCAGAAGTGCTGTTGTGGAAGGTTGCATCATCTGAACAGATGCGCAGTGATGGAAAAACTGGGAGACTGGAATGGAGTCTTTACAGGAAGCAGAGTGTGAGGAAGTGTAGTCAAAGTGTAGCTGGTTGGAGAACTTGGGTATACAAAACAACATTTTTTTTACACTGTGCACATAGTCTCCATGAGGAAATCCACCCCCGTATTTCCAAAATATTTCTACCTGGCACTGATTCCTCTCTTCCTGACAATCAATTTAAAGGTACAAACATTTCCTCTTCCCATCATCTGTGCCAATAGCTTCTGTTAACAAATTGTGTCCATATTTGATACATTTGTCTGGTGCTACACTTTGATTTGGAACATAGAGACAACAGCATAGAGCAGTACAAATAGCACTCTAAAGTGAAAATACAAACAGTAACACCATGAACAAAAAAGGATCTTTCTTTGAGGTTTCTCCCGACCAGCTGCCATAACTTACAGGCGATCGGTAAATAACCTATTAACATGGTGTATCGGGACCATCTACTAAAGTCACAGTGGCTGATTGGCAGAACTGCCAGAACTGCGACGGCACAGACACGATGGGCCGAAGGGCCTGTTTCTGTGCTGTATAACTCTATGACTCTATTAAATTCCCAAGGGAAATAACAGAAAATGAGACAAAGACCATTGGGCCCATCAAACGATTCCTTCCACAGACTATCTACAATTTGACCTCCTATGGATTCCTTTCAATTTATTTAATTACTCAAAGGATGTGCATGGCAACAGACAAAACCTTTAAGAATAAACATTTCTGCTGACACTCCTCCCCAAAAATAACAAGTGAATTTTTCACAATGGTTTTCCATCACAAACATTATTGAACTATAATATTTCACTATGATAGTTCCATGATCCCAGCATTACTGGAACTGTTTGATTGTCTCCCTTGCTTATCATGCTAAGCTTCAATTCCATTGCAAACCAGATAGTTCCTTTCTGACCACCGTTAAGTCATACAGTGTTAAATCTGAAGTCTGAAATGTTTTAACAGATATAGATTGTGGTTCAAGGACAAAATCAAGTGTTAATGTATTACAGTTAACTATAATGCCCATCTTCTGAACAAATATCTAGAATGATGTAATTTTATAGCACAGAAGAAAGCCATTTGGCCTATTTTGTCTGTGCCAACTGTCTGAAAAAGCAATCTCCTTCAAGTAATTCTCTTACATTCTCCCCATATCCATTTACTTTTTTATTTTTCAAAGATGTACCCACTTCCCTTTCAAAAGCTAATATGTATTCTGCTTCCATCACAGTTTCTGGTAGGACGTTCCCTGTACCAACATTGCTTCTAACCTCTGCTTCCATTTTTTTGGTGATGATCTTAAATTATGTCCTCCTTTTATTAACTTACCAACCAGTGGAAATAGTTTTCCCTGTTTACCTCATGACAACCCCTTATAATTTTGAATTTTTCTATCAGTTTTCTTATTAACCTTCTCTGTTATACAGAAGATATTCCTAATTTCGCTAGTCTGTTCTCATAACCAAAGCCTCTGATCTTTCATATTATTAGAGTGAATCTCTTCGAAATGTTGCCGACAGCCTTGAATCACTTCCAAAAGCAAGTTGCCCAAAACAGTGGCACAGTGGTTAGCACTGCAGCCTCACAGCTCCAGGGACCTGGGTTCGATTCTGGGTACTGCCTGTGTGAGTTTGCAAGTTCTCCCTGTGACTGCGTGGGTTTTCGCCGGGTGCTCCGGTTTCCTCCTACAGCTGAAGACTTGCAGGTGATAGGTAAATTGGCCATTGTAAATTGCCCCTAGTGTAGATAGGTGGTAGGGAATATGGGATTACACTAGGGTTAGTATAAATGGGTGGTTGTTGGTCAGCACAGACTCGGTGGGCCGAAGGGCCTGTATCAGTGCTGTATCTCTAAAAAAAAAATTAGACACAATATTTTAATTGCTGTCTAACCAATTTGTATAGGTTTGACATTTACCGTCTTGCATTTATATTCTATACCTATATTTATAAAACCCAGGATTTCATACATTTTTTCACAACTTTATAAACTTGCTCTCCCAGAGCCAGAGTATTATAAAAGCATAGACCATACCTTTTCCGCCCCAAGTGGGCTACATTCCAGTGCTTAAGACATGCAACATGCCAAGTGGAGAAAGCAGATGCAGGCAACAAAGATTATTTCCACAAGAAGGTGGAACATTGGGGTTTAGACCTTCTTACATTTGACTTCAGGAGAAAGACCCCTTTTGTTTTAACTGAATCAAGAGGACACATTACATACAATTCTATTTTTATATAAACAAAATAGGAGTCAGCATTGTTATGTATTGTCATTGCATTATATGTATTCAATATAGTTTGTCCTTACTATATTTATAGAAATATTTAACTTTGGTCAGCCAGGTATCTGACACAAGGAAATTCATCACTTGGTTTGAGTATCCAAATTAAGCTTCTGAGAAATTTACACTTAGTTGTGGGGTTTCGGATTGCACAATAATCCCTGTAGGGAGACATGTACTTACCTATATACAACATAGCCATGGGTTGGTGAGCCAAGGCAAGTGTACAGGAGTTTAATCACCTAAAACTGCAACTTACTAAAGTTGCTTCTGACTGCATGTCCACCGAGGAGCAGCTACCCATTGGTTTGCTGCATTATCTGGACTGAGGTGGGAAGAATCCCAGTTCCCAGTGACAGGTCGACCCATGCTGTTACATTGTCAAGCCTGACTGGCTGATCAATCATTAATAACAAACTGCAGTACAAAGAACAAAGAACAGTACAGCACAGGAACAGGCCATTCGGCCCTCCAGGCCTGCGCCAATCTTGATGCCTGCCTAAACTAACACCTTCTGCATTTCCGGGGACCATATACCTCTATTCCCATCCTATTCATGTATTTGTCAAGATGCCTCTTAAACGTCATTATCGTACCTGCTTCCACCACCTCCCCCAGCAGCAAGTTTCAGGCACTCACCACCCTCTGTGTAAAGAACTTGCCTCGCACGTCCCCTCTAAACTTTGCCCCTCTCACCTTAAACCTATGTCCCCTAGTAACTGACTCTTACACCCTGGGAAAAAGCTTCTGACTATCCACTCTGTCCATGCTGCTCATAACTTTGTAAACCTCTATCATGTCACCCCTCCACCTCCGTCGTTCCAGTGAAAACAATCCGAGTTTATCCAACTCCTCCTCATAATTAATGCCCTCCAGACCAGGCAACATCCTGGTAAACCTCTTCTGTACCCTCTCCAAAGCCTCCACGTTCTTCTGGTAGTGTGGCGACCAGAATTGCACGTAATATTCTAAGTGTGGCCTAACTAAAGTTCTGTACAGCTGCAGCATGACCTGCCAATTTTTATACTCTATGCCCCAACCGATGAAGGCAAGCATGCCGTATGCCTTCTTGACTACCTTATCCACCTGCGTTGCCACTTTCAGTGACCTGTGGACCTGTACACCCAGATCTCTCTGCCTGTCAATACTCCTCAGGGTTCTGCCATTTACTGTATAGATCTGCATTAGATCTTCCAAAATGCATTACCTCACATTTGTCCGGATTAGCGGTCTCCCATCTATCTGCCTGCACCTTGGGTGTAACCACTTCTCTAAAGTTGTAGGCCTGTTTGCTGGCTGTCTAGTAATCTTTGGCCTGTTGCAGTCTCCTGGCAGTTCACTTTGGGTTGAAGACGGCGTTGATATCTCAGGTCAATTCTCACTGGTAGAAGAGTTGTTTTTACAAAGACACTTTCTTTTTTTATTTATTTAGAGATACAGCACTGAAACAGGCCCTTCGGCCCACCGAGTCTGTGCCGACCAACAACCATCCATTTATACTAATCCTACATTAACCCCATATTCTCTACCACATCCCCACCATTCCCTTACCACCTACCTACACAAGGGGCAATTTACAATGGCCAATTTACCCATCAACCTGCAAGTCTTTGGCTGTGGGAGGAAACCGGAGCACCCGGCGGAAACCCACGCAGACACAGGGAGAACTTGCAAACTCCGCACAGGCAGTACCCAGAACTGAACCTGGGTCTTGTGTCTGCTGTAGCTAGCTTCCAACTTGTCTCAGCAGGGTTCGACTGTAATGGCTGGAAATGATCTCTCTCTCAGCCTTGCTGTAATTCAAGATGGCTTTTAGTTGCACTGTGTGGCTGAGGACAGATCGGACTGATATAAAAACAAGAAATGCTGGAAATACTCTGCAAGTCTGGCAGCATCTGTGGAGAGAGAAGCAGAGTTAACGTTTCAGGTCAGTAACCTTTCATCAGAACTGGCCAGTATTAGAAATGTAATAGGTTTTAAGCAAATAAAGCAGGGTGGGGCAAGAGATAACAAAAGGGAAGGTGTTGCTAGGACAGGGCCACAGAGAATAACTGACCAGAAGCTCATGGAGCAAAGGCAAACGGTATGTTAATGATGTACTGAAAGACACAGAGTTCGTGCAGAGAGGGTGTTAAGTGACAGAAAAGTGAAAAGCCCTGGCCCAAAGCACAAACATAAAAAACAGTGGGCAGGCACATGGTTAAAAAAAATGAATGATGAAACAAACTAAAACAAAATAAACAAAGAAAAAAGAAAAAAACTAAAAATAAAAAGGGGAGCCCGTCATGCTCTGAAATTACTGAACTCAATGTTCAGTCCAGCAGGCTGTAGGGTGCCTAATCAGTAAATGAGATGCTGTTCCTCGAGCTTGCGTTGATGTTCACTGGAACACAGCAGTAAGCCCAGGACAGATATGTGGGCATGAGAGCAGGGGGGGTGTGTTGAAATGGCAAGCAACCTGAAGCTCGGGGTCATGCTTTCGGACTGAGCAGAGGTGTTCCGTAAAGGAGTCACCCAATCTGCGTTTGGTCTCCTCAATGTAGAGGAGCAATAAATCGCTGCTTCACCTAAAACGAGTGTTTGGGACCTCGGATAGTGAGGAGAGAGGAGGTAAAAGGGAAGGTATTACACCTCCTGCAATTGCATGGGAAGGGGACAAGGTGTTGGGGGTATTGGAGGAGTGAACCAGGGTGTCGCGGAGGGAATGATCCCTTTGGAGAGCTGACAGGCAGGGGAGGGGAAGATGCGTTTGGTAGTGGCATCATGCTGGACGTGGCGGAAATGGCAGAGGATGATCCTTTGGATGTGTAGGCTGGTGGGGTGGAAGATGAGGACAAGGGGCGGCACAGTGGCGCAGTGGTTAGCACCGCAGCCTCACAGCTCCAGCGATCTGGGTTCAATTCTGGGTGCTGCCTGTGTGGAGTTTGCAAGTTCTCCCTGTGTCTGCGTGGGTTTCCTCCGGGTGCTTTGGTTTCCTCCCACACGCCAAAGACTTGCAGGTTGATAGGTAAATTGGCCATTATAAATTGCCCCTAGTATAGGTAGGTGGTAGGGAAATATAGGGACAGGTGGGGATGTGGTAGGAACATGGAATTAGTGTAGGATTAGTATAAATGGGTGGTTGATGGTCGGCACAGACTTGGTGGGCCGAAGGGCCTGTTTCAGTGCTGTATCTCTAAACTAAACTAAACTAAGGGGAATCCTGTCGCGGTTCTGGAAGGGAGGGGAAGGGGTGAGAGCAGAGGTGCAGGAAATGGGCCGGACACGGTTGAGGGCCCTGTCAACCACAGTAGGGGAGAATCCTCGGTTAAGGACAAAGGAAGACTTATCAGAAGCGCTGTCCTGGAGGGTTGCATCATCAGAGCAGATGTGTCAGACACGGAGAAACTGGGAGAATGGAATGGAGTCCTTACAGGAGGCAGGGTGTGAAGAAGTGTAGTTGAGGTTGCCATGAGAGTCGGTGGGCTTATAATAAATATTAGTAGACAGCCTATCACCAGAGATGAAGACAGAGAAGTCGAGGAAGGGAAGGGAAGTGTCAGAGATGGACCATGTAAAGGTGAGAGAAGGGTGGAAACTAGAAGCAAAATTGATAAAAGTTTTCCAGCTCGGGGCGGGAGCAGGAAACGGCACCGATAGTCATCAATGTACTAGAAAAAGTTGGGGGAGGGGACCTGAGTAGGACTGGAATAAAGAATGTTCGATATGTCCCACAAAAAGACAGGCATAACTAGGACCCATGCAGGTACCCATAGCAACACCTTTTACTTGAAGGAAGTAAGTGGAGTTGAAGGAGAAGTTGTTCAATGTGAGAACAAGTTCAGCCAGGCGGAGGAGGGTGGTGGTGAATGGGGACTGGTTGGGCCTCTGTTCAAGGAAGAAGCGGAGAGTCCTCAAACCATCTGGTGGGGGAATGGAGGTGTAGAGAGATTGGACCTCCATAGCGAAGAGGAAGTGGTCGGGGCCAGGAAACTGGAAATTTGTCAAAATGACGTAGGGCATCAGAAGAGTCAAGGATGCAGTTGGGAAGAGAGTGATGTTATCTCTAGTCCTGTCCTGAAAAGACTGCCCACTTTGTTCCTCAAAATGATTACCTTTTGAGGTGAATTTTACAAGGGTTGGTTTCACCCATGTGACTTCAGGTTTCAGTCCTAGCTGGGCTGTATAATGACCTTGATGATGACCCCATTCTGAGATGAGGATGGTTCACACACTAATGTAATGGAGGTTATTTGGAGACAAGAAGTCTGAGAAATGTCTTGTCTCATGGTTTTTGAGTATAGCTCTCATCCAGGTGTGATTATCTGGCACATTTCCATACAGACGGGGCTTAATTATTTTTCAGTCTTAATAGGCACAGATGTGGATTTGAGTGCAACAGTTTCTGAGGGTCATGTGTCATGTTGATAGCCCATGTACCAGTCTCCTTAAAATTGTTTCAACTTTTTATAACTCTTCAGTTTGGTTCTATATTTTCATTGCTGCACTTCTCTTGAGTGTGACATGTGCTAAAGTGTAAAAGGTGTCTGCTCAGTTGGTAGCACTCATCTCTGAGTCAGAAATGGTGAGGTCAACCCCCTGTCCAGGACTTGAGCACAAAAATTAAAGCTGACACTCCAGTGCAGTACTGAGGGAGTGTTGTACTGTCAGAGGTGCCCTCTTTCCGATGAGATGTTAAACCAAAGCATGAGTGACATATGCTTATTGACCCCCAAATCTGAAACCTAGCAACCAGACCTGCAACGTTGATCCAAACAAGGAAACAAAATGTTAACAACCTTTGCAGAAAAGTAATCAATAAGGTAAATGTAAATTTATGACAAGGTTAAACAACCTGTTCCCATAATTTAACCCTTGTAGCCCAGTATTGTTCTGCTGAATCTGCACTGCCTCCCTTCCAAGGTCAATTTCTCTCATGCCACTACAAGGCCATTAATTTCATGAAGGCTGTTCAGGTTCTTCATTCTCCATTTCCGAGGCATGTGGCTATTCTTCAGAGTCATTCTGCAGTGGATTATAATCCTGGCCCCTTTTTTTGGGGCTATCCTGGATCAGGTGTACTTCTCAGATGGTCAGTCTCAACTTAAGGTTGAGAAAGTCAGATCCTAAAGACACTTGAATGGGTCTGAAGGACTGATCTAACTCTCGCCAAAGGAAAGGAACAAGCTGAGAATATTACCACCCTCCAAATCAACATTTTAACAAATGTTAGCCAGATTATAATAACCCAGAAATCTCCCCTCAGTAATGTACCTCCACACCAAAGAGTATACGGAGACAAGTTCACAAGTTAGCGATACAGAAGATTATCTGAGACAATATAAATTCTAATTTATTAAGAAGTTTATTGAAGAACTGATCATGCAATTCACAGTTGGTGAGACAGTCAATTGCGACATTAATAGTTCCAGGAAAAGATAGAAAGTACGATCTTATTTCTAGTAGAGAATCCAATTTTTAAATTCAAATATTGTCACAGTAAAATATTTAGGTAGGATATCCATCAATTATTAAAGTAACATTTACCTTAAATCCCAGAGTAGAAAACTATAGCGTTAGTGAGATACTTCTGTCCCAGTTGAGGGGATAAGTATCAGTGGCTCACCCAATAGTTTTACCTCTACCATGAAAGATGTTGAAGCGAGTCCAACAAATCTAAAAAATCCATAGAATCATAGAAAAATTACAGCATAAAAGGAGGCTATTCAGCCCGTCGTGTCCGTGCCGGCCAGAAAAAAAACTAGCTGCTCAATCTAATTCCACCTTCCAGCACCTGGTCCATAGCCTTGCCGGTTACAGCACTTCAGGTGCATGTCCAGGTACCTTTTAAAAGAATTGAGTGTTTCTGCGTCCACCACCATTCCTGGTAATGAATTCCAGACACCCACCACCCTCTGGGTAAAAAAGGTTTTTCCTCATGTCCCCTGTAATCCTTCTACCAATCACCTGAAATCTGTGCCCCCTGGTAATTGACCTCCCCACTAGGGGAAACAGGTCCTTCCTGTCTACTCTATCTAGGCCCCTCATAATTTTGTGCACCTCTATTAAGTCACCCCTCAACCTCCTCTGTTCTAAGGAAAACAACCATAGCTTATCCAATCTTTCCTCTAGCTGCAACTTTCGAGCCTTGGCAACATTCTTGTAAATCTCCTCTGTACTCTCTCCAGAGCAATTATGTCCTTCCTGTAATGTGGTGACCAGAACTGTATACAATACTCCAGCTGTGGCCTAGCCAGCGTTTTATACAGTTCCAGCATTACATCCCTGCTTTTGAATTCTATAAGGAAAGCATTCCATATGCCTTCTTCACCACTCTATCTACCTGTCCTGCCACCTTCAGGGACCTGTGGACATGCACTCCAAGGTCTCTCACTTCTTCTATCCCTTTCAATATCCTCTCATTTATTGTGTATTCCCTTGCTTTATTTACCCTCTCCAAACCTCTCACTTTTCTGGATTGAATTCCATTTGCCACTTTTCCGCCCACTCAACCAAACCATTGATATCTTTCTGGAGTCTACGGCTATCCTCTTCACCATCAACTACATGGCCAACTTTTGTGTCATCAGCAAATTTCCCAATCATGCCTCCCACATTTAAGTCTAAATCATTAATATATACCACAAACAGTAAGGGACCCAACACTGAGCCCTGTGGAACGCCACTGGAAACAGCTTTCCATTCACAAAAACATCCGTCGACTACTACCCTTTGTTTTCTGGCCCTGAGCTGTGCGCTTCTAATATTTACACTGTTTTTGAAGCTGCATAACTAATTTCTTACATATAAAGATATTACCTCGACTGCAAGTAAGTTCATCCCCATTTATGTCCCAAATAAAGCTGCATTACTGTTGTCACGCTTATGAGAAGTGCGATGGAGAAATAATGGGCTAAAACTGAAGTATTATGAAAATTGACATTACCTTTTTAAAAAAATGGGCAATGCTGCTAAAAATGGCTGAAGGTAAGCCACCTGGCCTTTGTATATTCAAACTGTTTAAAAGGGTCCAAGAATACCTTCAAAGCAAAGAGCTGTCGATTGCACCCAACCTAAACGCATCCTGAAACATTCCTGAATTGAATGTATTCTTCTGAAATAAAGAAGCTGTGAAGTAGCCACATCCTGGGCCATTGTCGTCCACTAGAAGGAAGAAAATTCCTGTCTCCCAGCAGAAGAGAGATGTACCAAACTTTAACCTTAAAAAGGTAGTCCTAGAGAAAGAGAGAGACACTCAGAAAGAAGCCTCAGCCAGAAGCCTGTTTCCAGCCAAGGGGCTGGGAGAAATCCAACGAGCCAGAAGGGAAGCGCCCTGCTGTAGAATTCTACATCTTTATTTATGCAGCAGTGAACTAGAAATGATCCAGTCTTCAACTGAACTTAAAACCGAGAGAGAAACCTACAAACATCTCAGGCCTGCAACCAATGAGAACTTGACTTCCAAAGGTATTCAACAGATTTACCATGACCCCCTGAAGCCCACACCACTTAAACCCACTTACCCCCTTTCCTCTCGTGTGTGTGTGTGTGTGTGTGTGTGTGTGTGTGTGTGTGTGAATGGATGCGGTTGTGACAATTTTGGGATAAGGTGCATTGATCAATGAATAATTAGTTTTCTGTTTTAAACCTGCAAGAAAACCTGTCGCTGTCTGTTTATTTGACAAATAAAACACAAAGTGGTTAAAGCCGAATAACAAAAAACACTTGCTGTGATCAGGTGTGAGTTGAACAAGTATGTACCACTCAAACCCCTCATTACGTGGCCGTAACACTCTTCATTTCTCAGTAAGCTCCATCCTCTTTGATTCCCAAGAAGGATTGTGTAACTATTAATTTCTCAATAAAGTCCAGGCCTTTTTGATTTCGAAGGAAGGTAAGTTGTGAGCCTCGTGATGCTCAAGTTCTCGTGGTGAAGGTGGGCTCTGCGACATCAGCAACGGCATCAGCTGCTTGTGCGCAGGTGCGGGCGCCATTTTTAAGGGGCAGCCAGCCCTGTTGCTAAATTTAAATTTTTAAAAGCCCTATCCCCCCAATGCACGGCAAAAGAATTATCTCCCCTCCCCCAGAACCAATAACACTTGCATGTAATAGTTTCCTTCTCCACCCCCCAAAAACACTTACCTGCAAGACTTGACCTTCCCCCCACAAAATGTTCAAAGTGCAGAGGTCACCCCTTCCCCACCCCCCGTCCTCTACACGATTAATGCACATTTGACTCCGTACCCCACCACACTGAAAATCATAAGTAACTCCCCCTTCCCACCTTGGTGGCACCAGTTTTCCCTAGACAGGAAAGTGAAGGCACATGAAGGCCGCTCAGATGATCCTGGGCAGCAGGTAAGATTGGCGTGAATTTTATTTAAAAATTTATTCAGGTACTTCATTAACATTTGTAAAGCTGGATCTCATCACCCAGCGGCGGGCCCCAACAGAGCCTTGCCACCGCCGGGAAGATCGGTCCCCGCACTCCCGGCGTCAGACTGTGTGGAGGGCTGCTGCCAGTACAATCTTCTGGACACCCCCCCAACCCTTCGCCATGGATCCCGATGTCAGGACCTCAACAAAATCCAGCCCCTAGCAACCAGATCTGTGACATCTACCCAATCAAGGAAACAAATGAAAACAACCTTTACAGATAAGCAAACAACGCAGTACATGTAACTTCAAGACAAGTTTATGCAACCTGTTCTCAACCCTTTTAGCCCCAGTATCATTCTGGTAAATCGTCACTGCCTCCCTTCAAAAGCCATTATATCCTTCCTGAGGTGCAGTGCTTAGATCGGAATGCAGTACTCCAGCTGAGGTCCGACCAAGGCTCTGCACAAATAAAGCATAACTTCCACTGCTTTGTATTTCAGCCCCATTGAGATAAAGGCTAACATTCTAGTTGCCTTTTAATCACTTTTTCTACCTGTCACTAGCTTTTAGTGACGTGTGCACATGGAGACCCAAATACCTTTGTTCCTCCACAGTTCCTAGTTTTTCACCAGTTAGAAAATACTCTTATCGTTTTCATGGCCAATGTGGACGACCTCACACTTTCCAAACTGAAATCCAGTTGCCACAATTTTGCCCATTCACTTAATCTGTTAATGCCCCTTGTAACTTCCTGCACCATCTGCATTATTTACTGGGTCTCCAAATTTAGTGGCATAGCAAACTTAAATGTACAGCTTTCTGGGCATGAAATTCTGATCCATGGTGCTGCTGAAAATGGTGCTCCAAGTGGGGTGTGCTGTACCTCCAATCGCTTCTGGTGAAGACCTGCCGGATGATCTGATGTTCTGTGAACTTGGACCACAAAGGTCCATTCAACGTCTTCACTTGTTACTCACCAAAGAATATGCGTTCAGCTGTAAGAGGTGCCCAGAAATAGTGGTATTTAAAGGGCCAGGCACCCAACTTGCAGGTTAAGGTAATTTAGAATGACTTCTACCATTGCAAAGTCTACGGAAGTACCATGGAGTATCTTTGGAGATGTTGTGGTCAGTTCCTAAATTTGACAGGGGGAGTTGCTGCATCCTCACAAGGAGGGCAAAAGATTTGGTGACCTGTCCACACAAAGGCTGCAACAGATATGAGGACTGCAGTTGCAGTGCCTCTGGGTCAGCAGCAGGACAGGGAGTTGGAGCAGAGACTGCAGAGATGGCAAGCTCTGCACAATGCCCTCTGCCAATTTGAAGCTGGACTCCTCCATGCTCCTTGGCAGAGGCTGACTGACAGGCCAGCACACAGTATCTAGGTGTGCATGCCCATCAGCATTCTCCTCTATGCTATTCCAATGAAGTCCTCATCTGAGTCCCCTGTAGCAGAATTCATCTGTGAATTCACCCTCCAGTGAGCTGGGACACAAACTATCCTTTAGTCCTGGCCTGGCTGCAGCCCAGTGATTCACCATGTGTAGATCCCAACTCTATACTAGCCTCCATGTGCAGTGCCTGTATCTGAGCTGGTGGCTGCAAGTGTTAGATCAAGTGATGGGGCCTCTTCATCGGTGCCGTGCTGTTGCTCTCTCTCTGTCTTCCTCCTGGGTGGGCTGTGGCTGGACAGGCGGCAGTTCTTAGATGTCTGAGAGCAGGAAATCAGAAAGGGGAAGATTGGGGCGAGGGAAGGTGGGGTGGGTGGAAAGTAAGAGGTCCATGGTCACACCAGCTGCAGCTTTTTCATCATGCCAGGTTGACGGTGAACTGGCTGTTGCGAAGGGGCATTAAGCAGTAACGTACCGTCATCTGCAATGTTCTCAGATGCCAAGGGCTCTGTGGCTGCCAACCCCATGATGTGAAGAATTATTTCCTCCATTTGGCTTAGGAGATGCAGGTGTCCTTGTCCCCTATTGGTTCTGCTCTGCTGCATCCTGATATGGCCAACTTTGTCCTGCAAGAGAGAGGGAAGAATGTCAGTGATTGTATTGCATTCTGTCTCCATGACAATAGGTGTCAATTGTGACCCACGAACTCAAAAAATGGTGCGGACCAATTTCAAGCCCTCTTTTCCTTCATCCATTTCATCAATGAATATCATGAAAACCTTAGGCCCCAGTGCAGATCCTTGGGGAACACCATTTGTCACATTCCTCCGATCAGTGGTACCCTTTATCCCCACTCTCTGTTTACTACCTTCCAACCAATTTCCAAACCATATTACAAGGTTGCTTCCAATTCCATGTGTTTTCATCTTTGCTAATAGTATCTTATAAGAAACCTTATGCAAATGTCTTTTAGGAGTCCATACAGATAACATCCATAGACACTCCCTCATCCAGGATAATAGTAACCTCCTCAAAAACCTCAACTAGATTAGTTAGACATTGCTTACCCTTCACAAATCCATGCTGACTCTTACTGATCGCTCAAATTTGTACAAGTGGTTAGCCATTCTGTCGCTAATGACGGGTAACTTCCGCACAACTGATGCTAGTTAGCCGATTTCATTCGACCACCATTCTTAAATAATGGAGTCAATTTTGCAATTTTCTAATCCAATAGCACAATTTCTGAACCAAGAGCGCTTTGGAATATTATGACCAACACATCTGCAATTTCTTCACCTACTTCTTTTAATACCTTGGGTTTAAAACCATTAGGTCCAGGAGGTTTGTCCATCTTAAATCTCATTATTTTCTCTATTAACTTCAGTTATACTTACATTAAATCCAATAGATTCCTCCCTTGACTTACTTTTAGTTTCCCTTGGACCACTGGTATCTTGCCCTCTTCCTCTCCTGTGAAGAAAGAACATGTCTGCCATTTGCTTACTGTTGATTTCAGTATCAGAATTAACAGCACAGAAACGGACCATTTAGCCCAACTGGTCTATGCCAGTGTTTACACTCTACACAAAACTCTTCCCAGCCTGCTTCATTTAATCCTCGCTGCATAGCCTTCTATCACCTGTGTCTTTCTTTAATGGAACAACACTTCCCTTAACCAATCTATTTCTCTTTATTAAGACTTTGACTGTTGGCCTTAATTTCATCTGCAAGTTTTTCATATTCCTTTTTGTGGCTCAATATTTTCTATGTATTCCTTTTTTTGATTGTTATAGTTCTCCCAGCTCTTCGTGTTGTATGATTGCCTTTAAGAGTAAATACCTTTAAGATCTTAGTATGCTAATGAGCCAAGTACCAGGATGTGGTCATGTGACTACATGCCAGTCTCACTCTGTAACTGTAACACCAAGAGGCAAGTCCTGTAAATCATTAGCTCTGCACTGTATACACTTGCAGGCTGTTCATAAACCTCTTTGAGATCTTCAATCAACTGAACTCCACGCATCTCAGTTATGTTGCATCAGACAACATAAAAAGCATCTCATTACACTTTGCATTTGTGTAAACCTTTTCTTTACCTTATACCTTACCTTACATTATTTGCTGACCATGGTTGCCTAAATACCCCAGAGGATTTTTGTCTTTACGGGTATGTACTGGTCTTGTATTCTATCAAAAACTCCTTTGAATACCTTGCATTGTTTGTAGGTTTACACACGAAAGGCAAAAAGTACAATTTCAGTTCAATGCATGTAAAAATTATGATAATAGTATGGATGTTGTGGAAAGACAGTGCTGGGTTTGGCTGCAACACATGGTCAATTAGTTTGCCAATACTCACCACTAGGTTCACACATGGTTTACCAGCATGCATGCTTTCAGAACACTTGGCTGATATATCAGGCTATAACACTCAAGTGTTAACATTATTTCAGTTTAGTGATAAACTAGTATATACAGATGCTTGTAGACTGATGTTGTGCAAAATAATTCACTTGATCTTTGTTTGTTATTTCTACTAATTGTACAGAAGGAAAATAGACATGGAATGAATCCAGTTGAAAGGAACTACAATTCAAGGAAGCAGAATCTGACCTGTTTCTCAGGATGTTTGTCGAAGTCAAAAGTTCATCTTTGAAAAACAAGTGCCAGCTTCCCACTTGAGGAAAAATTCTTGGCATGATTAGTAACATTTAGAGTTGCTGCCCTATTTTTGAAATTTCATTTGTAAAATGAAAGTTGGACACTGAAAATTTGATTTTAAAGTAATAGAAATTATTCTTTCCGTTTATCAAGTTTCTTCCACTGCAGATGCAGTTGCTTTTCAAATTAAGATTTTTAATTCATTTGCATCAGCAAAGAAGCATCATAACTCTATGCCATGTTATGACCCTTGGCCCCAATTCTATTCTATCTCCTGTCTAGTTTTGAGTTTGATAAAGGTAGCAAACTTAAGTCATAAAGAGGGATCTGCAGAAAGCATTTGAAAGATTTTAAGTAGAACAAGATTGTTCACGGTTATAGTGGCACCTGCTACATCTAACATAGCTCAGATATATGCAGGTTGGAGGAAACCCCTGTGAATGTGTGTCTCTAGTAACAATATAAATGCAATTGATTATAAAACTGATTAAACTGTCCATGTACTTGACCTAGTTCCCTAGATCGTTTGTTGGGATCACCTTTATAACCACAGGAAAATTCTCAGACAATACCTGCAGAAGAAAAAACGAATCCAACATTATGCAATTAACTGCCCTGCAATATCAAGGCAGCTAACCCATATTGGCCCTACGGAGATGGCAAATGGAGAAAAAGTACTTGTCAATCAAATATTGAAGCCTATTGGTCACTAAAACAAAGAACTTAGTTGTTCATTAACTATTAGTTGTACCTCTTCTAATTACCACACTGCCAATTTTTAAGTAATTGTGCATGCACAGAAGTTGCAAAGGTAGTTACATAGCTAAAATTGTAGTTTGGGAAAGTAATTGATTCAACAGACTGCTTGAAGTAATGCTTTAATCCTGTTAAAGGTGTACTCCAGAGACTTGAACCAGTGTACACAGAGTATTAATACAGCGATTAAAGTAGTTCCCAATCATATAGAGTGCAGGGCAATTTTTGTCATCTCAGATTTGTGATTCTAATGGGGTGGAACAGCTGGGAAATGCAGTGGAAATTAGTTCCACAAGATTTGGGTACTACAGAATAATGAAGCAGACAGGAGCTCAATCTGTATATGTAAAAGGAGATTGGGAAGTGTGCTGTGCCTTTTTCAGGACTCCAGGATCCTGGACGCCAAGTTCTCAGCATATCCATGGAAACCTGGCAGGAAGAAAGTCTTGCGCAGACCTTCTGGTGGGAGAAATATTAAAAGGCCTGCATATTTTACAAGTTAAGTGTTTCAAGTCTTTAAAAGATCCTTCTTGCATTTTAATGTATTCTTCCAGTAGGCACTAAGGCTTTCAAGAGCCCTTTGTGCCAGTTGTGATTGTTTATTTATTCCCTCCACGCACCCCCCCCCCCCCATGAGCTCCTTTTATTGGCACCAGTTGTTTGACCAATAGGAATTCTTCAAGCTTCTGTGATTGCAGGAAAAATTCCAGAAGGATGCCAATCTGCCCAAGTAATGCTCCGTGTGCTCCAACAATGTAGCATCTCCAGAGAGGCATCTCACTTTAAAAAAACATGTATATTGGTGAAGGCTCCTCTTTCCAACTGTGCCATAAGTAGCATCAGCCTGAGATCTGAATGCTGACCATTACACTAGAAGGTTCTTCAGCAGCCCTCCAAATACAGTTTGTAATGCATTACATGGTACTGCGTGAAAGAAGGCAGTGATCAGAAGGAAATATTGCCTGCTTGGCCACACTTGGCAAGATGTCACCAACCGTCCCTGTAGGCTATGTCAAACCCACATAGGAATCGCATGGGAACATGTCATCTTAGGGTCTAGGTCAACAGTCAGCCAGTTGCTGAACTGTGCCATCTGCTGCAAGAACACCAGGTGAGGTGAGAGTGACTGCCCTGGACATCAAGGCAGCATTTGACCGAGTGTGGTATCAAGGAGCTCTAGCAAAATTGAAGTCAATGGGAATCAGGGGATAAACTCTCCACTGGTTGGAGTCATACCTAGCACAAAGGAAGATGGTTGGAGGACAAACATCTAAGCTCTATGGCACTCCCTGCAGGAGTTCCTCCGAATAGTGTCCCCAGCCCAATCATCTTCAGCTGCTTCATCAATAACCTTCCCACCATCATAAGGTCAGAACTGGGGATGTTCGCTGATGATTGCACAGTGTTCAGTACCATTCGCAACTCCTCGAATACTGAAGTGTGGGAAGAGGTGCAAGAAAACTTGCATTCAGCTTGGTGTGTCACCTATGAACCCCCTGGAAAAGGCTGCAGTTTATTTATTTAGAGATACAGCACTGAAACAGGCCCTTTGGCCCACCGAGTCTGTGCCGACCATCAACCACCCATTTATACTAATCCTACACTAATCCCCTCCAGGCGCGTATCCATTGTCTCTCGAGATAAGGAGGCCCAAAAGAAAGAAAAAAAGAAAAAAGAACACTAATCCCATATTCCTACCATATCCCCACCTGTCCCTATATTCCCCTACCACCTACCTATACTAGGGGCAATTTATAACAGCCAATTTACCTCTCAACCTGCAAGTCTTTGGTGGTGGGAGGAAACCGGAGCACCCAGCGAAAACCCACACAGACACAGGGAGAACTTGCAAACTCCACACAGGCAGTACCCAGAATTGAACCCGGGTCGCTGGAGCTGTGAGGCTGCGGTGCTAACCACCGCGCCACCCTTTAGTTGAGATACCTTTAACCCACTGGACAAGATTTATGAATTTTTGTCCTCTCTTTGTGACACTCATATTTAATTGCGCCATCCCTATAAATTTGACTTAAACACAGTTTTTATGTTCAACTAGTGGTGTTGTTCTTACACCCAACTGAATTTGTATCTAGCATTATGAATAATGATGCAAATGAGTTTAGACTGGAAAAATTAATGTTATTTCCACTTAAGATTCAAATGAGCCTTCTAGCAGCACAAACCAGATTAGAACTGGTTTACAACTGTAGACAAAAAAAGTTAGATCCCACATGTCTTAGTACAATCACTAAACAATTAATTTAAGTGGGAAGCAAAAGATTGCTACCTGCCATATTACCATACAAGATGTAAATATTAACTTTCACAAGCACATGGTGCAATTTGCAAAGTTTACTGTTACTATGATATTTAAATTAAACTGAATTAATTAAAGGTTGTGATATTGAGTTATGTTATACTTTCCGGGGCAGGGGCATCACATCCGGAGCCTCCATGGCCCAAGCAGGGGCACGCCAGCAGCAAAGGCCACCCCACAGCCCTGATGTTGCCGCTGGAGGGGTTATCCCTCTAATTGCAGAGAGAGAAAAAATTCTAACTCCCCTGCGAGGATGCCTCAAACTGGATGGACCTACTCATTCTCCTTGCAGCCTCAGCAGTGGATACCTCTCTTGGTGGTGCTGCCAAGACTGCAGAGCTGTCAGGCCTCTGATTGGGCCAGCAGCATGGAGAGCCAGCCCACCATCCTTAATTGGACAGTGGTCCAGCAGTGGCCGATTAAGAGGCTGCTGCCGGGACGATTGCTGCTGTGGTCTTGCTGCACAGGCTCTGGACCTGCACATGGTCCTGGTGTCAGGATTTACCCCCTTCCAGGAAAATCTAGGCCCAAGTTTAACTACAGACAACAAGCACTGGCTCAGCTGAATATTTTCATCTCTCATCTAATTTGGGTGCTGCAACCATGCCAATCTTCACAGTCTAAACTTTCCACCAGCTGGGAAATGGACCTTTAATGCTTATTTTCAGATAATAAAAACCCCTTTTAAAACAAAACTGCTCCAACCCAAAAATGCATGTTGGGAGATAGGAACCAGAGGAAGAAGGGTCAGTAAAAGAGCTGAAGGGTTAAATAAATAAGAAAAAAAAACATGAGTATGTAGAAAAGAGAAAAATTAATTTAAAAAATGCGTGACAGAGAACAGAAAATGGAGAACATTAGGGCAAAGTGAACAACACGTGAACACAGATGGAAGGGTAAAAAGTTGTGCAAGTAGTGTTGCTTCAAAGTGGCGCTATGCAGACGACGTCAGTTCACCAGGAGTCGACAGCGCTGCTGGCTAATACCGGTGCTGGTTTCTCCATTGACATCACTGAAGAAACCTGCACATAGCAGCCCGCGGCACTGTCTGCCATCCATGCAATTGACCGTCTGTGTAGAGCTCCCATGTGAATGAATTTCCCCCCCGCCCCCGAGTGTTTATATTTCTATGTAAAATAATTTTTTATATTTGGAAGTTAAGGAAAGTCTTAAATTTATATAGCACCTTTCACAACCTCAGGCTGTCGCAAAGCACTTTACAGCCAATTAAGTACTTTTGAAGTGTAATCGCTGTTGTAATACAGGTAATGTGGCAGCTCATTTGCTCATAGCCGAGTCCCATAAACAGCAATGAGATAATGATCAGATAATGTGTTTGTCGTGATATTACAGAATCATTACAACGCAGAAGGCCTATTATGTCCACACCGGCTCTCTGAAAGAGCAACTCCCTCAGTTCCATTCTCCCGCCTTCTCCCCATAACCCTACACATTCTTCCTTTTCATATAACTGTCTAATTCCCTTTTGAATGCTTTAATTGAACCTGCCTCCACCACACTCTCAGGCAGTGCATTCCAGACCTTAACCACTCGCTGCATGAAAAAGTTTTTCACGTCATTTTGCTTCTCTTACCAAAATACCTTAAATCTGTGCCCTCCTGTTCTCGATCCTTTCACGAGTAGGAACAGTTTCTCTCTATCTACTCTGTCCAGACCCCTCATGATTTTGAATACCTCTATCAAATCACCTCTCAGCCTTCTATTCTCCAAGGAAAACAGCCCTAACTTCACCAATCTAACTTAATAACTGACATTCCTCATCCCTAGAACCATACTTGTGAATCTTTTCTGTACTCTCTCCAATGCCCTCAAGTGCGGCACCCAGAATTGGACACAATACTCCAGCTGAGGCCGAACTAGTGTCTTATACAAGTTCAACATAACTTCCTTGCTCGTGTACTCTATGCCCCCATTAATAAAGCTCAGGATACTGTATGCTTTATTAACCACTCTCTCAACCAGTCCTGCCACCTTCAATGACTTATACACATACACACCTGGGTCCCTCTGCTCCTGCACCCCCTTTAGAATTGTACCCTTTATTCTACAATGTCTCTCCATGTTCTTCCTACCAACATGAATCACTTCACATTTCTCTGCATTGAACTTTATCTGTCACCTGTCTGCCCATTCCACCAACTTGTCTATGTCCTTTCAAAGTTCTACACTATCCTCCTCACAGTTCACATTGCTTCCAAGTTTCGTATCATCTGCAAACGTTGACATTGTGCCCTGTACACCAAGGTCTAGGTCATTAATATATATCAGGAAAAGCAAGGGTCCCAACACTGATGCCTGGGGAACTCCACTACAAACCTTGCTCCAGCCCAAAAAACATCCATTAACCACTACTCTTTGTTTCCTGTCAGTCAGCCAATTTCGTATCCATGTTGCCACCGTCCCTTTTATTCCATGAGCTATATGTTTGCTCACAGGCCTGTTGTGTGGCACTGTATCAAATGCCTTTTGAAAGTCCAGGTACACCACATAAACAGCATTGCCCTCATCAAACCTCTCTGTTACCTCCTCAAAAAACTCCAGCAAGTTAGTTAAACATGATTTTCCCTTAAGAAATCTATGCTGGCTTTCCTTAATTAACTCATGCCATGTGACTATTGATTTGGTCCAGAATAATTTTTTCTAGAAGTTTCCCACCACCGCAGTTAAATTGACTGGCCTGTAGTTGCTGGGCTTAACTTTACACCCTTTTTTGAACAAGGGCGTAACATTTGCAATTTTCTAGTCCTCTGGCACCACCCCAGAGTCTAAGGAAGACCGACAAATTATGGCCAGTGCCATATTGGTTAAGGAATAACTATTATGCATGGCAGCGGGAGGAACTCCCCTTCTCTTTTTCAGAAGAGTGCCATGGGATCTTTTACAACCATCTAGATAGACAGTTAGGGCATAAGCCTCATCTGAAAGAATATGTCACTGTAGCACTCTTCAGTATTGCACTGGAATTTGTGGTCAAGTCCTCAGACTGGCACTTGAACCCAAAACCTCTGACTTAGAGGTAAGTCAATGACCAACTGAATCATAGCTGACAATTCAGGGCTACTATTACGGTAGCATGGCTTTTTCTATTATTAAGTATATCCTTGTTAAGTAAGGACTTGCATTTAGTGTCTGCAAATGCTTCCAATACAACTAAGTACTTTAAAGTAGTCATTATTATGTAGGCACAGCAAGATCCCCCAAGCAGCAGAAACCAGTTAATCTATATTTTGGTGGTATTGGATTTAGGAAGGTACATTGGCCAGGACACTGGGGTAACTTCCTGCTCTTCAAATAGCATTATAGGATCAAACCACATTGTTCTAACACAGAAACGTGTGTGCTATCAGCTGAGTCAGGCCACCAGTTGGAAGAGCTGACCCAGGAACATACAGATGTGATCCAACATATTGAATTTCAGATAAGGTTCCAGAGAAGCTCTGGCAGATGTTTCCTCTGTGACAGCAGAGTTTGTTCAACTGAAAACAAACACTTGGCAAAGTGACTGGCTCACATCCTGTTACGATAATGCAGCAGTACAAAACTCTGCTTCTAATGGGAGGGCTTCAATGAGTATCACAGTTTGGATATCGGGAATGTTTAGTCCAATACAAGAATACTACATCCATGATCATAATATAAACATCTGAAGATAACAGCTGATTTTGCTGCCTATATTTCAATTTAATCAAATATAAAAATGTTTACTTCATATTACTATACTACTATGCTACTTGATAGACAATACTAACTAAGTAGAGTTCACTGTCGATCTTCAGTTGTAAAAGATTTTCAGCATTGGGTTTCTGTTGGTCATTTCATTGCTAATTGTTCAAAGTACAGTAAGAGTAAACAAAAGGGCTGAAGTTTATTCTTGCAGTGGGGGTCCCAACAGGCCGGAAAGCTGGGGGTGACCTGCCTCGGCCATTTACATGATCCCAGCCACATCTTATGGGGGTCAGGCAACTAATTAGTTGCCATTGGGGCAGCCGTCCCTTTAAAGGGTGGCTGCCTGCCCCCAGGAGCTGACAACCAATTGGGAGCAGTGGCCACTGCTGGGAATGCACCTGGAAGATGATGACACCATGGAAGGATGAGACCCTCCCAACCAGGTGATAGGGGTCTGTGGGCACCAGGGCCAGTCAGGCAGGCCACGGCGAGGGCTGGGTGGGGGAGGTTGTTGGGGGTTGGAGGGATTGTTGCGAGGGTGACCATTGCTGCCAGGGGGCCCTTCCATGGACCACAGAGTGCTCGAATAGGAGACCCCACCCCACAATCCCACAGGGAGACCACCAGTGTTCATTTGGCGGTCTCCCTATGCGGCAGAGGGTCCACCCACTGCTGGTAAAGTTCCAGTGGTGACAAGGAGGCCCTTAATAGGCCACCTAGGTGGCTCAATTGACTACTGGGTGGGAGGGCTGTCCTCCATCTTACTTACCGCTAGCAAGATGGTATGGTGGCAGGAAGATGACAGGAATTCCAACCCCCCCAGTCTTCCCTCACCATTTTACTGACCCTCCTGACTCCCAGCCTGTCCTGAGAGTGCTAGTAAAATCCAGCCCAAAGTGTGTACAGTCTTAGCATCAATACTCCCTTCAAAAATCAGAAGATCTGATAAACTCTAAAAGCAATTTTTCTTCCTTTCATTGTTTTTTTTTGCCTTCCTAGTTTTCACCTCATCTTTCCAAAAGCCACCAGCTAATGCTGGTGTACAGTCCACATGGGTCAGTCACCTTCAGGTACTCTAACCAAGTGGTCAGTCTTCATGCATAAGCTTTGGGCCAGTGGTAGAACTCACGCCTCTGAGTCAGAAGATTGTGGTTTCAATACCCTACTCCAGCCACAAGTACATAATCCAGGCTGATACTCCCACTGCAGTACAGAGGGAGTGTTGCACTAAAGGATGTGCCATTTTTCATTTGAGATCTTAAACTGAGGCCCCATCTGTCCTCTCAAGTGGATGTAAAAGATCCCACAGCACTATTTCAAAGTAGAGCAGGAGAGTTTTCCCCAGTGACCTGGCCAATATTTATTACTTAATCAACACTACTAACAAAACAGCAGAGAATCTAGTCAACATCACTTTGCTGTTTGTGGGACCTTGCTGTGCACGATTTGGCTGTTATGTTTCCTACATTGGAACAGTGACTACACTTGAAAAATACTCCATTGGCTGTAATGTTGTTTGGCACGTCCTTTGTTTGTGAATGGCGTTATACAAGTGCTTTCTTTATATAAACACCAAATGTGAATATGCAAACATGTAAGTGCCCAGCGTTAATACATAATCAGCCAGTGTATGTATGCGTATAATGGTAGTATGCAAGCAGTTCATTAGTATATATGCCAATCTGAGCTCTGTAAATGCATAGCATATTACTGGTGGGAGTTTGAAAATGGCAGGCAGTCACTTACTGAAAGAGAGAGACAACTCATATAACCCACTAAGAATCATTAAAATACCTTCCATACATGTAAGAAATCCACAATAGAAGCCAAGTTAAAAGAAAATCAAGTTTCAATTTTTTGTTTTATTCTTAAAATATTATTGTGCAAGTGCAATGTGATCAAAATATTTGAAGATCCGTATAATACAGAATGGATTCCAAAACTAAGCAAACCGAACATTATTGTACCGTCAGTATTTTCCCTAATACACTGTTAAAGTACCAAATCAAAATATGGTAAATTGTTCCATATTCTATGTAGTACATTAATAAATAATTCCAACTAGTTAATTAGCAGCAACAGTTCATTGCAGCACAGTAACTCACACAAATTGGATACACATCTGACAAAGAGGTGAGACTTTGAATAAAATTGCCCAATTCAAAAACAGAAGGAAAGCTCATTTACACATTTTCTCAATCCATAGAAAGTTCAGATACTGAATTGTAGCATCTAAATAATATTTGACGTCAGGTTCTCAAGATAGATTTTAGGGCCTTGATAAAGGCAAATTTTGATTAAAAGGTAAATAACTAAGTGATTCAGAAAGTATTCAAATACCACAAACAAGAAATGTGAATGTAATACATTTTCATTCTTTACAACATTTAAAGCTATTCAGAATTGCTAATTGTGACTGGAATACTTATCCAATAAACATTTCCTTTATCTTAAAATGTTTTTATAGCAGCCCTTAGTTACATTTGTTGACCAAATACACATTTTTTCTTACTGCCATTGGCCATAGTGCAGGGTAGAGAAAATTCATGTACCTGTTTTGCATTTCATTACAGAATGTGACAATTTTCTGCATGAGGCTAGATTTCCAATTGGTGATATTTAAACACTACCATTAAAATCATATCTCAAGGGCAATTAGGGATGGGCAATAAATGCTGGCCTAGCTAGTGGTGCCAACATCCCATGAAAGAATAACATTAATTGGGAAATCTAGGCCAGGGTTCATCAACAGTAGCTGTCTCAGGTTAAACCAGATTGTTCATAATCTTGCCATTCTATTCAATTCCCAACTGAGCTCCCAACTCCATATCCTCTCCATCACAGAAGCACCCACCTTCATAGTATTATCTGGTTCCAACTCTATCTCAGACCAGCTACTGTCAAAATCCTCATTCATGTCTTTGTAACTCCAGACTCAACTATTCCAATATTCTCTTGGCTAACCTCCCATCCTCCACCCTCTGTAAACTTTCTGTAAACTCTGTAAAGTTCAAAGTTCTGCTATCACATCCTATCCCACACCAAGAACTGCTCACCCATCAGCCCGGTTCTCATCGACCTACATTAGCCTCAGTCCCTCAATGCTCCAATTTAAATGTTTCATCCTTATTTTTAAGTTACTTCAAAGCCTCATCCCACCCTATTCTCTATAACTTCTTCCAGTCCTATAACTGCTCCCCCAACTCCAGCCTCCAACTATGGCCTCTTGTGCATCACCCCTCCATTTGCCTAACCATTAAAAGCTGTTCCTTCAACCATCCAATCCCAATGCTCTGGAATTTCCTCTGCAAACCCTGGACTCTCCACCTCTCCTCACTCTTATAAGGCACTTCTTTGACCAAGCTTTTGGTAACCCTTCTAATATTTCCTCCTTTCTTGATTACACCTTTATGAAGAACCTTGGGACATCGATGTTAAAGACACAACACAAGAGCAAGTTGTTGTAGTATGCTAAGAATTGGAGGGGGGGGGGGGGGGGGGGGGGGTGTGGTGTCAGGGGAGAGAAGAGACCTGTTACTGACTTATTAAAAGGGCACTCTTGCCATTTATTAATGGTTTATTTGAACTCACACACTACTAGTTCTGGGACCAATGTCACATTCCCAGATAGTTCTGATTTAGTGCAGCCATTTGCAACTCTGGATTTTCCCTTAATACTTGTAAAGTAAATCTATACCAGGTATATTAGATACGTACATGCACCTATACATGTACACATTGTTTTTTTTTGTTCTATTTCTCATGCTTATATTTTATTTCTGAGCTTTCATTTAAAATATATAGATTCCAATAGTATAAATTTTCAATGGTAAAATTTTGCATTAAGTTAATCTTGAATGATCAGTTTAATCTGTCTCATACAGTAAGTTCTGCAATCCATTGTTCAATATTTATTATACTGATAATCAATAATATTTTCAATGCATGACTTTTCTCAATAAATAGATAAAATAGTTTTATTGTAGTCACAACTTAAAACTTCGAGATTTTCATAATAAAAACTAGTCAATCTCTGGAGGTGATGGACATAGGAAGTCAAATCCATGAAGTTAGTGGTTAAGGAATAATTGAACCAGTGCTCACAAACATAATTCAGTCCCCATTTTAAAGTCACGCTGTCTTTATTTTTCTATAATACTTTGATCTTATATTAACTATAGTTCAATAGCAAAACATGTGATATTTGGGTTGTGGAATTTGGTTGGTGCCCAGGGGTTTCTTTACAGTACAGGCTGAGGTGCTGCGAGAGGCACTACTGAGATGCTTACATCACCAAGTCCAAATGGGCAGTTTCATTATAAATGTGGACATAGGAATTTATGCAAAACATTGGAACAGTCAGTGTGCATAGATGCAAGATTATTTTCGATGATTTAATGGTCATTTGAGTAGAAGCACAACACTGACACAACAAAGTGTGAAAACATTACCATGTTCCCCAATATTTTCACAATCACATACTGAAAAGTTAATCTGCTCAACAGGTAGGCACATTCACAATATGCAACCAAACAGTTATGTTTCTTTTGTACAACCTGCTGCATAGATTGAGAATGCTCGCATAAACATGATGTCGCTGACTTTTCCTGTGTTCAAGCTGTTCACATCCATAGTGCAGCTGACACAGACATAGTCAGCACAATTTGACCACAGTCAATTTTCTTCTCTCAACTATGGGCAAACTATGGATTATATCTTTGCCTTTGATTAATCTGAAATCATCAGAATCATTTTTATTTTGCACAGTCAAGTTTAAATAAAAAGGTGCTGAAAATAGCCCCCAGCCTTCAATGGGGCACTAAGGAGCAGAGAACAGTTTTCAGGTAAAGATTGTACGAACTTTGAGTGTGGCAAGACATGAATGAATAGCAACTTATCTAAAATGCTTCCATTCCTCAGGCTGAATTTTAACAGCCCCTTGATGTCGGGGGTTGTGGCGGGGTCCCGTAAAATACTTGTGGGAATGGCCTGCCACGACCCCCAACGCGGAAAAGTCCTCTCTGCATTTTACTGCTGGTGGCGAGGCCTTAGTGCAGGGCTTGAAGCCCTTTAAAAATGGAGGTGGCGCCGGACAAGGCTGCCAGGGACGGAATGGCCGCCCCCTCTATGTCATCCTGGGCTGCCACACTGCTCCCTCCATTTAAATGAGCCCCTGCGTTAAATATCGAGGGGGCTCAGCGGCTGCGCATTCGTGCCTGAAGGCCGCCGACTTCAAAGCATGCTGCTGCAATTTGTGGTGCGCTAATAAAATTCAGCCTGTGTCTGCACATCAAAAATGCTTGGTGCTCCCATATTTTATCCATAAATTAGGATCATAGAATAATCCAGCACAGAAGGTGGTCATTCAGCCCATGATGCCTATTCCAGCTTTTTGAAAGAGCTTTCCAATGAGTTCCATTCCTGGCTTGTAAATAGCCTGGCTTGTAAATTTTTCCCCTTCAAATATTTATTCAATTCCCTTTTGAAAGTTACTTGAATCTACCGCCACCACCCTTTCATGCAGTCTATTCAAGATCATTAAAAAAAAAATGTTTTCAGGTCATCTCTGATTTGTTCAGCAATTACTTTCAATCTGCATCCTCTGGTTATTGATCCCTCTGTCAATGGAAACAGTTTCTCCTTAATTACTGTATCTAAACCCTTCAGGATTTTGAATACATCTATCAAATCTCCCTTTAACCTTCTCTGCTCTAAGGAGAACATCCGCTTCTCTAGTATCTCCAGGTAACTGCAGTCCTTCACCCTAGTACTATCCTAGTAAATCTCCTCTGCACCCTCTCCAAGCCATTAACATCCTTCCTAAAGTATGGCACCCAGAATTGGCCATAATACTCCAGCTGAGGCCTAACCAGTATTTTACAAAGGGTTTTTATTCTTTCATGGGATGTGGGCATCGTTGGCAAGGCCGGCATTTATTGCCCATCCTAATTGCCCTCGAGAACATGGTACTGAGACACCTTCGTTGCAATCTGTGTGGAGCTCCAGTCAGCGAGAGGACATGAACCTGCTCCCCTCAGAGACTGGAGTGTTAATCCAGCGCTTTAGACTCCTCAACCACATTACCACATAGGTTTTTTTAATATTATGATATAGTAGTCGTAGACTGTAAAAATACATCTTCAGTTGGATGTGAAACTGGGGTCAAATATTCACAATTCTGTATTTTCATGTCCCTTAGGGGACAGAACATGGATCCCAGTATTGAAAGTTTGGATAAGTTACAAGGCTTGCCGCAGCAAAACAATTTCTGAATATCCTCTGTAATCACATAAATACTTAGGGAAAAGGTGTCAAGCCATAAAATAAACATAGTTGCTGTTTAAAATATCAGTGCAATATGAATTGTGCATCACTGACAATTATAGAAAGAAAATGGTTTCTAAGAAGCCAATGATACATGGATGGAAAATATAACACTATTAGCAATGTATTATGTATGCTAACATGTCTTAAATGCAAAACAATTACTTTATAAAGTACATTTAGCAAATGATTAAAATCTATATTGAGGCCGAGGTATGAATGAAGTTGAAAGATCGTGTTCTGGTTAGTCCACATCAACATATCTTCCATATACATTTTGACAATTTTCCAATCAGTTGTTATTTTAATGGGCCAATGGTGTCCCATTGAAAATATATGGAATTAGTGCTGGCTGCAAAATACGCCAATCAGAAATTCTGGGCTACTATGTTTAGTCCTTATTTATTATTTTATATATACATTTTATGTACATCCAAAGGGTATATCAGACTTGCTTCAAAAAGCAAGGTGGTTAAGCATATGATGTCCAGGCAGCTACCAATCTGCTGACCAAGATCATAAAGCTTTGGAACAATGTTATTAAGAACTAGATTATTGGTGATTCGTCTGGTAATGTTAGCAGCCGAGCATTTAATATATCCACACAATATTCCCTTGTCTGCGATTTTAACAGAGGTGTTAACAGGTTTAAAATAAATCAACATGGCACCTGCAACAAAATAGCAGACAAAGAAATATAGAACTAATCATCAGCAACAGTAATTTCTAGACTCAGAACAGTATAGTGATACAAGAACCATTATTTTGTTAATAGTTCACCACAATATACATGATTAACTGTTAATTTTCTCTCCACCTCAGTGGGGTATATTCTCCCATATGAGGTATATGCTCCAAATAGAAGTGCACATCATAAAATATTAAAATAAATATAATTCTCTACTATAAAAATATGGAAAATACACAAAATAAAGTATCAATACCATTTTTTTGGTGCGTAGGACAAAATACCCAGACCCCTAGCCAGAAATCCTATACATGGTGCACAGTATGCCAAATTTTACAACTACCAATACATCACTCCTTAAATTCTTTCCTTTTGCTTCTATACAAAGAGCATCTTCAGTCACTTTGCCAATCCCCTTACATAATTAAACCACATTTAGACCAAACAGCAGCACCCACGCAAAGTCATTTTGCTGCACAGCAACAAGAGGTTTTAGGGTAAATCAAGGGTCAGAGCTCTGGAACAAAGTGGTTCACTTTGGAGTCAGGTCAGGCTCTCACTCGGGATTTACACTACAATAGCATCGGTACAGGGAACACCACTTTACAGATGCAATGTAAATGTAGTTTTACTCATTTTTTCTCCAATTAGAATAAGATTTAGTTCCCTTCAGCTCTCTTTGGACCTTATACCATCCTTATTCCCTTTCTTTGAAGTTTTTCCAGTGTATCGGCTATGTTGCAATTAGTGACCTGAATTAGATATAATTCAAGTTTCATTTCACCCATGATTAACAAATTGTGATAACCCCCTTCTTGTATTCATATTCATGCCATAAATCGAATTATAGATTCCAAAACATTTTAATGCTTCTGCAATTTCTGCTATTTAATATGACATTCCTTTCAACATTAGATCAACTGGTACACTCAAAACATTATTTTTACACCTATCCTGCACCAAGTCCTGCTCACCAATTATCTCTATTGTTTGTGATCTACACTGGCTCCCACTTCCCCAATGTAAAGTTCTCATCTTTGCATTTAAATCTTTTCATGGTTTCTCCTCTCCTCATCTCCATTGCTCCCTCCAGCCTTACAATTCTGTGCCCCCCACTCCAAAGAACTCAGTGTTCTTCTGACTCTAGCTCATTATGCATTCCACATTCCCTTCACCCCACCATTGGTGGCTGTGCCTTCACCCATCTAAGCTTTGCACTCTGAAATTCCCTCACTAAGTTTCTCCACTTCCTTTTTAAGACCGTCCTTAAAACCCATCTCTTTAAGCTTTCTATCATTTCTTGTAATATCTCCTCCTTTGAACTGGCATTCATTTTTATTTAATTATGCTTCTGTGAAGTATCTTTGGGGGTTTATCTACATTAAAGGTACTTTATAAATACATGATGTTACTCTAAATATTCCTCATCAGTAATCAACATAATTTTTGTCAATATTCAGTGCTGCTATATTATTCAATATTAACAGTGATTTACCTGCTCAATTTACTACTTACAATACTTGCAGTATTTTAATCATAGTCATAAATATTTCGAACAGAGGTTCCAAGACCAGCCTCCTTTGGTCTCGAGTGACCCATTAGAACTAAAACAATTGGTAAATACCCTCAGTTTCCTATTAATAAAATTAATACTCAAATTTACATGAACCTCAACACCTTCAGCTTTCATTATAGTCATAAATCTCATGTGATGAATCTTATCACCTGCTTTCTGAAAGTTGTTATATAATATCCAGCTTCTTAACCTCATTAACTAACTGTTACATCCTCAGAAAATGCCAATAAAGTGTGTTAAACATTAGTTTCCATTCATTGATGGATGTTCTTAAATTGCTGCCATAATAATGGACTCCAATGTTTGTCCACCTTAGTTAAAAAGTTTATAATTCCTAGGATTATGCATCAGCTTTTTAAAAAAAGAACTCTATTTCCCATAGAATCCTGTGTCTATGAGTCGCTAATCTGGTTCTTCTTGAAAAACTTTAATTCATTCCATTATGGTTTGGTGCTTTTTGACTGTTCAAGTAGTCCACAGTTTCCAAATTACTATTTTGTTGCTGGCTCCTATTTTCTGCATGAAATTGGATGCACCCTGTTGCTTTGGTTGCCTGCTTGAGAATAGTACCAATGTATTCTGTACTGAAAAGGAAATAATCTATAGTTCCACCATGTTGGCGACCTTCCTTTCCCATCCTTACGAAGGGGAACCAAGTGAAGGAGGCACTGAGCAGGCAGAAAAAAGGGAAAACTCCTGACTGCTCTTCTAGCAGATGATTGTACAACAGTATTAGCAGGGACCTTGGGAGTGCTGGTCATCCATTCATCCTCTTCACTCACAAATGATGTTCAGCACAGAAGCCAAAAGTTTAAAACAAAGAAGAAAAAAATAAAACTTTCAATGAGACATAACTGTAGGATAGAGGAATGACATAGGGAAGCAGCTAAATTCTATAAGGAAAAGTAAAATAAGATGAGAAAATATTTTCTATTTAGCCACTGATTTAAAAAAAAAGTTTCCTTTTGGGATTAAAAAAAAGATATGGGATATGAAAACTCTTTTCCTTGCTTCTTGTACAATCAAGGATGTGCATATCACATCAAAGGGATGCTACAGTCATTGTTTTCAATATCAAAGAAACACTTGTTGTTTTTAATGTGCCATCCTTGCTGAACAGGTACTTCAGACTGAGACAAAGTCCTTGGTCTTAACCACCGCTCCATGCACTGTGCTAGCAGGGGGTGGCTGTTGACTTCAAATTTGTTTGCGAATAAACTGTCCTTTTGGGCAAGCCATTCCAAGTCTCCCAACCCATATACGCAGATGCTGCGAACATAATGACCTGAAGGAAACAGAAAAGATGAAAAAGGCATCTTAAATATATGCACAGTGATAGTGGTAAGTTCTATGGCTATGACATCACAATCTTACTGTCACAATTCAAAATTTAAACTGCATTTGTCTCCCACTCAGAGGGTGAAGGACAATCACCACCAATGTTGATTAACAGAAATTGAAGACTGATTTACTAGAATTTAGCAGAAAAGCTAGGCCCGTCTTTTCGGTAAGGCACAATAACAATGCAAGGAATGAAGACTTCCTGAAAAGTTTACTCAAGCTGCTCACACTGTTTAAACTTAGTGCTAAGCAACTTACAATGTAAGGTGGTCAACTGTTTTCAATTTAGCTTGACATGTCTAAAGATTTGGTGATAGAGGCTGCATGACAGTAAATATGTATCAAGGTTAGCGAGATAAAACCGGTCAATGGATAATAAACATGTGTCAGATATTCCTCATGTAACACTACAAAGTTGTTAATTATATATTAATTGTGTTTAATTGGATGCAGGTGGTGGGTATTAGGGATTCGCTTGGGCTCCATGTAAATAGGAACAGAATGGAACCGGGTTGTGAGTTTAGGAGGTGCAATTTGTAATGTGTATCTCTAGGGATAAAAGCGTGTAATGATTGGCTCCTGTATTATCCTTCACCGCCCGGTATTCTGGAGAATAACACGGAAGCAGATGGTTGCGTAAAGGTGATGATTGGAGAAAAAAAAATTTCAGACAGAAAAGCTAAAATCCTAGTGGCCATTGTGCAAAATGGCAAAAAGCAAGTGCAAATTGTGGGAATATGATTACCCTCCGAGGTTCTCAGAATTTGGAACATATGACCAGTGGAAGAATGAAGTGAATAGGTGGGCACAGGTTATGTTGCTATCAAAGAGAAAAAAAAGTATGGCTTGGCAATGTCACTTCCTACTGGAAGTAAAATCAGAAGTAAATTGTTTTGTGAGATGGCTGCCTATCAGTTGGATAGTGAGGAAGGTTTAGGTCTTCTATTAGAGTTCTTGGAAAAAATCTACAAGAAAAATCATCTGTTAAACGCCTATGAGGCATGGTCAGAATTTGATAGATTTTGGAAAACAAATGGCCATTCCATAGAAGAATATATCATGGACTTTAACAGATTATATAAAAGATTGATGGCATTCAATTTGGGGATCCCTGTAACAGTACTAATGTTTAAACTACTAGATTACTCTAAGATAATTCATATGGACAAACAAATGATTTTAACTGGCGTGCAGTTCTTGGAGAAGGAGACTGTTGGATCACATGTCTGCTGCCTTAAAAATAATTCCTTGGGAAACTGTCATTTCCTTCAGCCTTCATGGAACAAATGAGACATTCTGCCAATACACAAAGACTCCGTGATTGCCAGATTTCAAAATAGTTCAGATACTGGACACGGGCATCAATACAACAGAAGAATTGACAGGCAGAATGAGGATGACGGCATCTTTAGCAGGTCTGGCTATTTCATCAGAAGACAAAGTTGGAAAAACAATAATGGGTGAATGAATCCCAGGAATGCCCATGGAATAGTTAATAGGTGATTCAGGCGTGACTCCAAGTATCATTATGTGGTAAACTGCCCAAAGCAAAGAGCAGAGCCTTCTAAACGACACATGAGAATTCTGAGGAAGGGGAAGCTGATAATGATGAATCCAAACAAATTATGCTGGTCACAAGCAGTTTTAGTCCTGTGATGAATGAGTTGTCCTGGAATCCTTTAACAGTGCTTTTTAAATAGTGCTTGTATTCAACAGTATGCAGGTCTATCTGGTTAATATGTTATCTTGATACACTAAGTGGTGAGGAGTATAAAAGGATTACTTGCTTCAGGTTCGGTGATGATAACCAACTGAGGTCACTAAAGAGAGTTGTAATTCCATATAAAATTGCTGGAATAAGCCACTTTATATGTACTGATGTCATCTCAAGTGAGATACCTATGCTGTTGAGTAAACCTCCTGTGAAAAAGGCACAAACAAAACTTGACATGGAGCATGACAAGGCAATTATTTTTGGAAAGTCAGTTGATCTGCAGTTTACCCAGTCAGGGTATTACTGTATCCCCGTAAGAAAACCTGATGTTTCTCTTCAGAGTGTTAGACATTATTAATGGTATCAGGTGATCAAAATCAATGAAAAAAACTCCAAATTGTCTTAGTTACATAGACAATTTGCTTACCCGACTTGCCAAAGGTTAGAAAATCCTGCTAAAAGATGCAGGTATGGTTGATGAGGATAGAGTATGCGAGGCTAATAGAAGAGATCAGTGAGAATAATGAAATCCGTAAAAAGTATTGTAGGACACCACCAACTCCTATTGTAAGCCTTCCATTAGCATGTGACTTTAACAAGGTAGTTGTCATGAATCGAAAGGTATGGGTCAAAGACAAACATTTTCATCGTACATTTTATGGACCTGGCAACCAGATTTGGTCTTTCTACAATTATAAATCAGGACAAAAGGGTTATTGTAACAAAATCATGGTGAAATGGATAGGGACGAGACTTGGGATACCAGAAAAGCTTCTGACTGATAATGAAGGGGAATTTTATTTTTTATTTATTTTATTTAGAAATACAGCACTGAAACAGGCCCTTCGGCCCACCGAGTCTGTGCCGACCATCAACCACCCATTTATACTAATCCTACACTAATCCCACATTCCTACCACATCCCCACCTATCCCTATATTTCCCTACCACCTACCTATACTAGGGGCAATTTATAATGGCCAATTTACCTACCAACCTCCAAGTCTTTTGGCTGTGGGAGGAAACCGGAGCACCCGGAGGAAACCCACGCAGACACAGGGAGAACTTGCAAACTCCACACAGGCAGTACCCAGAATTGAACCCGGGTCGCTGGAGCTGTGAGGCTGCGGTGCTAACCACTGCGCCTCTGTGCCACCCAATTTGCCGATGATGAGTTCAGAACCTTGTGTGAAAATATGAATATTATGATAACACAGCTGAATGTCCTTGGCAATGGACTTTGTGAAAGGAATCATGCTGTAATCAATGAAATGCTGCATAAAATTTTAGTTAATCAACCAGACCGCAAGTTGACAACTGCACTGGCATGAGTGGTTCATGCAAAGAATTCACACTAAATGGTTGGAGGATATAGTCCCTATCAATTTGTTTATGGGTGAAATCTCAAATTGCATTCTGTTCTATGTGATAGCCCTCCTGCTCTATAAGGTACTGCAATTAGTTCTATTTTTTTTATGCACATTTGGACGCTTCACATGTAGGGAAACAAGCGTTGATCAAGGCTGAGGTCTCTGACAAAATTCGGAGAGCAGTGAAGCATCATATAAGATCATCTGAGGCAGAGTTCAATTCAGGATATTTAGTATACTATGAAAGAGAGGGTCATAGGGAATGGAAAGGCCTGGTAAGGTAATAGATCAGATCTAAGCTCTGCAGTCCTGCCACATCCAGTCATGAATGGTGGTGGATAATTAAACAACTAACCATGGGAGGCAGCTCCACAAATATCCCCATCCTTAATGACGGGGGAACCCAGCACATCAGTGCAAAAAGACAAGGCTGAAGGCATTTGCATCCATCTTCAGCCAGAAGTGCCGAGTGGATGATCCATCTCAGCCTCCTCCTGAAGTCCGCAGCATCACGTGATATCAAGGAATGGCTGAAGGCACTGGATACTGCAAAGACTATGGGCCCTGACAACATTCCGGCAATAGTACTGAAGACCTGTGCTCCAGAACTAGCTGCACCCCGAGCCAAGCTGTTCCAGTACAGCTACAACACCCGGCAATGTGGAAAGTTGCCCAGCTATGTCCTGTGCACAAAAAGCAGGACTAATCCAACCCGGCCAATTACCACCCTATCAGTCTACTGCCAATCATCAGCAAAGTAATGGATGGGGTCGTCGTCAAGGAACCCTAGCAAAACTGGAGTCAAAGGGAATCGGGGAAAATTCTCTGCTGGTTTGAGTCATACCTAGCACGAAGGAAGATGGTTGTGATTGTTGATCAATTATCTCAGTCCCGGGACATCACTGCAGGGGTTCCTCAGTGTCCTAGGCCCAACCATCTTCAGTTGCTTCATAAATGGCCTTCCCTCCATCATAAGGTCAGAAGTGGGGATGTTCGCTGATGATTGCACCATGTTTAGCACCGTTCGCGACTCCTCAGATACTGAAGCAGCCCATGTATATATACACATCAGGACCTGGACAACCTCCAGGTTTGCGCTGATAAGCGGCAAGTAACATTTTCCCCACACAAGTGTCAGGCAATAACCATCTCAAACAAGAGATAATCTAACCATCTCCCCTTGACATTCAATGGTATTACCACTGCTGAATCCCCCAGTATCATCCTGGGGGTCACCATTGACCTGAAACTGAACTGGACCAGCCCCATCAATACTGTGGCTACAAGAGCAGGTCAGAGGCTGGGAATTCTGTGGCAAGTAACTCACAGTCCTGTCTCCCCAATGCCTGTGCACCATCTACAAGGCACAAGTCAGGAGTGTGCCTGGATGGGTGCAGCTCCAACAACACTCAAGAAGCTCGACACCATCAAGATAAAGCAGCCCACTGGCACCCCATCAACCGCCTTCAACATTCACTTCCTCCACCACTGATGCACAGTGGCAGCAGTGTGTGCTATATACAAGATGTACTGCAGCAACTCATCAAGACTCTTTCGACAGCACCTTCCAAACCCAAGACCTCTACTACCTGGAAGGACAAGTGCAGCAGATGCATGGGAACACCACCACCTGCAAGTTCCCCTCCAAGACACATACCATCCTGACTTGGAACTATATCGCAGTTCCTTCACTGTCACTGGGTTAAAGTTCTGGAACTCCCTTCCTAACAGCACTGTTGGTGTACCTACACCCCAAGGAATGCAGCGATTCAAGAAGGCAGCTCACCACCACCTTCTCAAGGGCAATTAGGGATGGGCAATAAATGCTTGCCTAGCCAGCGACACCCACATCCCACGAATGAATGAAACAAAAATAGGTCGTGATGGTAAGACAGCACTTAACAAACATGCAATCAAACTATTAAGGTTAATTCCTCGAGTAATTGAAGTTATTACAAAATCTGGGACTCCGAGCAGCTGATGGAAGTAAACAAGGCACCTTGTATCTCAAATGCTCGTGCATTGTGTGATGAGGGTCCCGAGGAACAGAATGCGGTATATCAAGGGTTGCATAATGGTAATGTGAGTGGACACAGATGACAGCAATGACATCCATAGGCCAATTGCCAAGGGTGGGTGCTCAGGTGACATACATTCCACAGGTATCTAGTAAATGGAAGGATGCAACAATTGTGGGACGTGCAGGAAAAGCTACTAGCAAGTTTAAATGTTGGTTGAATGTTCAGGATGATGGCCAAGAAGTGAGGTCCGAAGACTTGCAGCATGGGGTGAAAGAGTGGACAGTCAGAAAGTGCAGCGCAAGTACTTATAATGAATCTAGAAGTGACTCTTGTATCAGGAAATGATCACGTACCATTAAAAGAACATCCAATGGTGCAAGAGGGAGATCGTACAATAGTAGTCCCGACAGTCATAAACGTGGAATTAGAGGCCATGGCTTGAATAGGTTAGATGAACTAAAGGCCACAAGAAGGTTTCAGAACAGAACTCGAAGCAGAAGTCCTCATGATCGTGAAGTTTTGGTGGCTGCCAATAAACTTGAGGACAAACTAATAAGAAAGGCAAAAGAAGGGGAATTAGAGAGATGACGAGAGTTGAGTTTATTCTGAGGTACCAGATAAGGGGTAACCAGCTTTGTCACACAGGTGGATTTGCACTGACAAAGTTCTTGCAGATAGGACTTATAAGGCTAAAGTAAGGCTAGTTGCTCAGTGTTTTGAGGAGTTTTGACTGGGATGATAGAGTGGACTCTCCCACAGCTGGAAAAGTAATCTTAAAAATCCATTTAGCTTTTTTGGCCACATATTCCTGGGCTGTAAATCAATCAAGATAAAAGCCGTGTTTCTGCAGCACAGTGGCGCAGTGGCTAGCACCGCAGCCTCACAGCTCCAGCGACCCGGGTTTAGTTCTGGGTGCTGCCTGTGCGGAGTTTGCAAGTTCTCCGTGACCGCGTGGGCTTCCGCCGGGTGCTCCGGTTTCCTCCCACAGCCAAAGACTTGCAGGTTGATAGGTAAATTGGCCATTGTAAATTGCCCCTAGTGTAGGTAGGTGATAGGAGAATGGTGGGGACGTGGTAGGGAATATGGGATTAATGTAGGATTAGTATAAATGGGTGGTTGTTGGCCGGCACAGACACGGTGGACTGAAGGGCCTGTTTCAGTGCTGTATCTCTCGATGACTCTTATAATACATTTCAGTCAGAAGTGTTTCTGAAACCACCCAAAGAGGCAGCAGATGCAGAAGGAAAACAATGGAAACTAAACAAATGCATGTATGGCCTGAATGATGCTTCCAGGATGTTGCATTTTTGGTGAGATCTGTTTTGCTGAAAATAGGTTGTGTTCAACTAAAAGTAGATTCCACAATGTTTTATTGGTATCATAAAGGAAAACTTTCAGGCATCTTCATGGCGCATGCTGATAACTTTTTATGGGGTGGCACTGCAGAATGAGAAATGTGCTATTAATAAGATTCGAGCAGAATTTAAAATTGGGAGTGAGGCTTCTAGGGCTTTAAAATATATAGGTTTAGATATTAATCAAAATAGGTCTCAAATAACTTTAAATCAACAATCCTATTTGGAGATTGTTACTCTCATCCCAGTTAATTGCACAAAGTCATTCCAGTAAAATTATGTTATATCTAAAAGAGACAGAACAATTGTGAAGCTTGACTGGTCAGTTGAACTGGCTGTGCACTCAAGACTAGACTAGATTATAGTTTGATGTGTTGGAGTTAAGTACTATGATGAAACACCCTGAAGTCAAGAATATTTTCAGTGCAAATAAAATATTAAGAAAATTACATCTGGAGAAATGCATACTTAAGTTCCCATCCTTAGGTGAATCAAAGATTATGAAGCTAGCAATTTTTAGCAATCCTAAACATGCTAATCTTCCCGAGTATTCTAGTGCAGCTTGTTTTATAATATTTTTAATGGGTGAGAATAGGAAATATTGTCCTTTAGCTTGGGAAGCTAAAAAAATAAAAAGGGTTGCTTAAAAGTACTTTGGCTACAGAAACACTGGCTCTTGTGGAGGTAATGGATATGGGATTCTATTTATCAAATATTTTAAGGTGAGATTCTGTACAATTAGCATACTGAAGATGGTATGCCCATTGAATGTTATGTAGATAATGAATCAATCATTCATTATGAAAAGTGTGAGTGGGAAAAGGTTACTGATTGTCCTTGCTGGCTTGAAACAAATGCTGGAGAAAGTAAAAGGAAATCTCTAAAAATTAAATAAGTGGATGCAAGTCAGCAATTGTTATACAAAAAGAAATGCATGAATGAAGGAATTGTTAAGGGTCCGAAGAATTTCACTGCTCTTCTTCAAAATATGTCCACCTGAGAGGGCAGACAGGGACTCAGTTTAACATCTCATCCAGAAGAAGGCACCTCCAACATTGCAGCACTCCTTCAGTATGTCAGTGGAGCATCAGCCTAAATTTTATGCTCCATTCTCTGGAATGGGATTTGAACCCATAACCATCTGACACAGACAAGTGTGTTACCAATTGAACCATCTAGCAATGTAATGCTCTGTACAGAATATGGCCATCTTCAGATTTATTTTGTTTTGAAATTTTGGTTGCACACATTAAGTATAATTTTTAATTCAGAGAGAGAAGGGAATCTGTTTATTGTATATTGTTTTTAATTGGATGCAGGTGGTGGGCATTAACTCAGGATTCACTTGGGCTCCTGTAAATAGGAACAGACTGGCACAGGTGTGAGAGTTCACAAGATGCATGTTTGTAATGTGTACCTCTGTGAATAAATGCTTACAGAAGGAAGTGTGTAAAGAATGGGCTCCTGCTTTATCCTATACCACCAGGCATTCTGGACAGTAACAAAGTGACTGTGCACAGCCAGAATATTTCCATTGGCTACAAGGCTTCCACCAGAATGTGAAGGTGCTCTTCTGCAGTTAATGAAAAAAAGACTTGCATTTATATTGTGCATTCCGCAATCTCATGATGTCCCAAAGCACTTTGTCAATGAAATATTTTTGAAGTGTAGTCATCACTGTAATGTAGGAAACTTGGCAGCCAATTTGCTCACAGCAAGCACCCACAAACAGCAATGTGATAATGACCAGATAATCTGTTTTTGGTGATGGTTGAGTGATAACTATTGGCGAGGACACCAGACAGAATTTCACTGCTCTTCTTCAAAATATGTCCACCTGAGAGGGCAGACAGGGCCTCAGTTTAACATCTCATCCAGAAGAAGGCACCTCTAACATCGCAGCACTCCTTCAGTATGTCAGTGGAGCATCAGCCTAAATTTTGTGCTCCATTCTCTGGAGTGGGATTTGAGCTCTCAACCATCTGACACAGAGACAAGTGTGTTACCAATTGAACCATGGCTGGCACCTACATGGTCGATTGTACAGTTTCTGCAAAACGGTGATAGACATTCTTGGTGTATCTATTAACATGGATTGTAAACTTCTGCAGGCAATATTAATTCATTGTCATTTCCTTGACATCCCTCCTGTTCCTCCCCTCCCCAACATCTGCATAAATATTTCAAAATCCTCACAGCATCATTGCATTGAGGAAAGCATGTGACAGGGGTGTGTTGAAGGGGGGGGGGGGGGGGAAACCATTAAATTGATTAGGGTTTGTATAGAAAATCAGGGTACTACCTTAGTGGCTTCTTAAACATCAAGCAAAACCCATGCCACTATAACGCTGGTTACAAGAAGCATAGGTTTGGCATAGTCAGCTAGAACATAAACAGAATATCAGAAATCTCCAAATCTGGCACCTCCAACCACCTGCTAAAATGGATATAGCTAGCAGCTAGCTTTAGTGAGACACAACAGTTTTACAACTGGCTCCAGGCTGTGGAAAACTAGTGTTGCCAGAAACAGCTAGCACCCACTCAGGTATCACAAAAAATGAAACCAGCCAATATCACCAAATTTTTAAACACTTCAAAAGAAGCAGGATCTCTGCCTCGTGTAGATGATTTTAAAAGACAAATACCATCTTTAGAGTTAGATTCAGTGGAATTCGTATTCGATTTGACACCCTTATTTACCTGGTTTCAGGTAGGGGGAAAACAGCCACTTTCTACTACTTGTTCTTCTGGTCTCACATCCCGATCGAGAATGTTATGGTGCATTACTTTTCCCTCTAAGCTGCACAGCAACTGAAAGTCCCCATGCAGGCCACGCAGTCATTACTGTAATGTAGGAAACATGGCAGCCAATTTGCACAAAGTTGCTTTGCACTTAAATAAATCATCCACGCATTCCAAAAACAAAATTAGAGGGTGTGGTATGGTGCATGTTTACATTATATAGGATATCTGCTTCTGTGTACACTACATCAACTTGAACATGCAACATGTCTGCTTGTACTTAGTAGATTGGTCTATAAGGTGCATTAATTCACATTAGCTTGTTGGTGACCACTTTCCATCGGTTTGGACATGAATTATACAGGTTTAACTGCAAAGCCTACTAGTTCAGATGTGAACAACTTTGATTTCCTAACTCAGTAGAATTTACATCTTTGTTAAAGAGGAGCTCCACCTTGTGACAGAGTTGGGAAAAAATCCGGCCTGACTATTTGATGTTGAGATGAGCGTTGTGTTGTGTAGCCAAGAATGTTTGCTGTGTTTTCCGATACTAATTTATGCAGGCAGGTCACAGAAAGTGGTTGGACTGGTCTTGCAACCTACTTTAAATAAAAATAAAATACAACACATTCAGAATGACTTTTAACAAAGAACAAAGAACAGTACAGCACAGGAACAGGCCATTTGGCCCTCCAAGCCTGCGCCGATCTTGATGCCTGCCTAAACTAAAACCTTCTGCACTTCTGGGGACCGTATCCCTCTATTCCCATCCTATTCATGTATTTGTCAAGATGCCTCTTAAACGTCATTATCGTACCTGCTTCCACCACCTCCCCCGGCAGCAAGTTCCAGGCACTCACCACCCTCTGTGTAAAGAACGTGCCTCGCACATCCCCTCTAAACTTTGCCCCTCGCACCTTAAACCTATGTCCCCGAGTAACTGACTCTTCCACCCTGGAAAAAAGCGTCTGACTATCCACTCTGTCCGTGCCGCTCATAACTTTGTAAACCTCTATCATGTCACCCCTCCACCTCCGTCGTTCCAGTGAAAACAATCTGAGTTTATCCAACCTCTCCTCATAGCTAATGCCCTCCAGACCAGGCAACATCCTGGTAAACCTCCTCTGTACCCTCTCCAAAGCCTCCACGTCCTTCTGGTAGCGTGGCGACCAGAATTGCACGCAATATTCTAAGTGTTTTTAAAAGGTTATTGTGTTGGGGAAAAGTGAGTACTTTCAGTGGACTTGGCTTTTCTTGAATTTTAAAAATCAGATAACAACTTTCTACGGTTGGCATGCAAAATCTAAAAGGATCCCTTTGGTCTCAATGGAAATCACAATTGAGAGACCTATCATTGGCATAACACGAGTGACTCCGCTGACAATCATACCCAAAATGTCATGTCTACCAAGAGGCTATTCTAGTAAGTGGGAAACATCCGAAACCTTGGCATCTAAACTAAATCAGAATACTTTCCATGTAAAGAACATCCCCTAAAAGTATTGTTTCCTAGCCCCAACCAATTTTGTCCCCTCTTCCCCTGACATTACTTATACTGTAGTAATTCCACAGCTGACAGTCAACAGTATCTCACATAAGAAAATTTTTTTGTCCCCCTCCTCTCGTTTCCAAAATGTGTTGACTCCTTGCCACAGTTAGGTTTCACAGATGCCAGTTACCCTCTGACACCTTGCCCAATTGGCAATAATCCATGTCAGCCTGGACAACAAGTATAGAACAGTTGGAAGCATCCAGTTGAATCCAATACTAATGCATGGAATTTCCTATGGAGGACACTGGATTGCAGAAACCCTGGTTAATCTTTTCCCCCCTTTCTTACTCCAGGAGGGGAGAGATCAACTGTAGCACACTTAACACTGTCCCAGCTAAGATCAAAAGATTACAAGATAGAGACAGATAAGGAAGGTCATTCAGCCCATCTGTCCTTACATTCCTTTCTCTTCCCCATCACAGCATTGAACAAGTCCTTATATCATTATCCTTCCACTGCCATTTGTCCATTTCATGTGCTGGTCACACTTTGTGTGAAGTACTTCCTGAAACGAGCCCAAAATGTGTCTTATCCCACTGTGCTCCCTATTGGACTGTGATGGTTTAGTTTGCAGTAATGCTTCGGATTTATCTTTTCTACACCATATACTAAATTATGTAGTTCCATGAGGGTCCCTTTCAATTACTTAATTTCCTGACTGCATAATCTGAGTTTCTGCAGTCTTTCCTCATAGCTTATTCTCAGACACTGGAGATCAATCTTTTGGCTCTTCAATGATTTGTCTCCAGGGCATAGTGTGTCAATAATCAGAGCTGAACCTCGAGGCGGCCAACATCCCCAGGCTTGTACACACTACTGAGTCAGCGGCGCTTGAGATGGCTTGGCCATGTGAGCCGTATGGAAGATGGCAGGATCCCCAAAGGCACATTGTACAGCGAGCTCGCCACTGGTATCAGACCCACCGGCCTCCATGTCTCCGCTTTAAAGACGTCTGCAAACGCGACATGAAATCCTGTGAAATTGATCACAAGTCGTGGGAGTCAGTTGCCAGCGTTCGCCAGAGCTGGCGGGCAGCCATAAGGACAGGGCTAAAATGTGGCGAGTCGAAGAGACTTAGTAGTTGGCAGAAAAAAACAGAGGTGCAAGGGGAGAGCCAACTGTGCAACAGCCCCGACAAACAAATTTCTCTGCAGCACCTGTGGAAGAGCCTGTCGCTCTAGAATTGGCCTTTATAGCCACTCCAGGCGCTGCTTCACAAACCACTGACCACCTCCAGGCACGTATCCATTGTCTCTCGAGATAAGGAGGCCCAAAAGAAAGATCAGAGCTGAACATAATACCCAATGGCATTGTCTGACCAAATCGTAAACAGTTCATGTGATGGACGTAGAGTCCCATCATACCTCAAATCAGAAGTTCTTTTTTACTTGATCAGTTTTTAAACATTGGCACCAGGCAGCTATATCTAACATTCCACTCTCTCCACCATCAGCGAACCATGGTTGTAATGAGTACTATCTACAGAATGTACTGCAGCAACTCGCCAAAGCTCCTTCAGCAGTACCTCTCAAACCTGCAACCTCCACCAACTAGAAGGACAAAGGCACCAGGTGCATGGAAACCCCATCACCTCCAAATCACACATCATCCTAACTTGGAAATATATCACTGTTTCTTCATCATTGTTGGTCAACATCCTGGAACTCCCTACCTAACCTACCCACGTGCAGCTGTTCAAGAAGGGCGCTCACCACCAACTTCTCAATTATTTTTTTTAAAGGAGGAGTTCCTTTTTCGTGTTGTCAGGGGAGAGAAACAAACCACAAAGCCATCTAGAAATAAGCATTAGTTTCCTGGGAAGGCTGCCAACCTAGGGCGGCACAGTGGTTAGCACCGCAGCCTCACAGCTCCAGCGGCCCAGGTTCGGTTCTGGGTACTACCTGTGCGAAGTTTGCAAGTTCTCCCTGTGACTGCGTGGATTTCCTCCGGGTGCTCCGGTTTCCTCCCACATACCAAAGACTTGCGGGTTGATAGGTAAATTGGCCATTGTAAAAATTGCCCCTAGTGTAGGTAGGAGAATTGAGGGAAGGTGGGGATGCGAGAGGGAAAATGGGATTAATGTAGGATTAGTATAAAAAATGGGAAGGTCGATGGTTGGGGCGGACTTGGTGGGCCGAAGGGCCTGTTTTGGTGTTGTATTTCTCTCTATGACTCTATGTTGGTGTGGACTCATGTTACTGTTGCATCTGATCAAAAATTGATCAGGCAAAGTCATTTTGGCTAGCCTATTATGCTTTTAAAATTTTGCAGGAGGAAATAAAACTGATTAGGATAGCTTTTCCAATATGGCTGCAGTTTAAACCTGAAAGATTAGAAACAAGTTCAAAGCATATACAAAGTTAAGTGTGCTGTTCACGTGCAATTTTTCATGCTCCGATCATCATTATGATTATGTATAGCTCTGGGCATATGGAGAGAGCACATTCATGGTGACAGCAGTAATTCCATTTATGTAAAATTTAAAGGGATGTGTCAGAATAAGGGAGAAAATTCCTGACAACCTTAAGAAAGATTCAAAGGCATTTGAACCCAAAGGCAGCCTTCAGCAAGGTTGAAGGGGGAGAGGGTTCAGAACTGACATGCAAGATGAAACTCAATGCGGAGGCATGAATCAACAGGAAAGTAAGAAGGCAGCCCAGCACCCAATTTCCTGTTTGGTATAGAGATGGTGCTGCATTGGATGGTTGTGAGTAAGTTGACCCTGTTTGTCAATCTCCACCACCATCCCCATTTTCCTTACTTTTGTCACCTCTAGACACAATTTCTCCATTGCCCACCTTGCTATCCACTCATCGTCCACCCTCCATAAAGTCCTCGTCCAGAATACAACTGGCCACATCCTGACTCACACAAAGCAGCACCCATACTAGCTGACCTTCATTGGATCCTTACGCACCAACATTATCAGCTGATCTTTCCTGGCCCATTGGGGTCAGGCTGGGAGACAGGAGGGCTGGAAATATGGTAGGGCGGGGTGGGGGGGGACACCTGCCAGGTGACCAATTAGCAGCCACTTCCCGACCCATGGACATTTTGTCTGCGTCAGAGTGCCCGCCATTGCATGGGGAGACAGCCAGGTAAACCCTGGTGGACTCCCAGTGGGTTCCCGGTGGGGGGCCAGGCCTCCTTTATGAGCACTCCATGGCCCATGGAGGGGACTCTAGCGGCAATGGCCGCTGGTGCACCATGACCCCACCTGCCCCCCCACCTCGCATCCCCGGTGCCTGCCTGTCCCCAGCTTCCCCCAAAAAATCTCACCTTCTCTTCAATTGCTCCTCACCAGTGGGGTGCCCTCATCCTGGAACTGCAGTCTCAGCACTGGGCACTCTTAGTGGTAGCGCTGCTGAGCTAATCACCCTCTGATTGGGCTGGCAGTTTTTGGGGGCGGGCCATCATCGGGCAAAATGCCGCCCAGGGACCTGCCGCATGCTGAAGTTTAATGGTTTCCTGCATTTGTCACATTCTTCCTTTGTATACCTCCCAATTTGGTGCTCTCTGTAAATTTTGAAATTGTGCTTCCCATTCCTGAGCTCAAATCGTTAAATGGAAATTGTGAATATCAGTGGTCCCAGCACCGAACTCTGTTAAACGCCACTTCACACTTTTGCCAATCTGATAACTACCCTCAATCCCTACTCCCTGTTTTCTGTTTTGTAGCCAAGTTGCCATCCATTCTGCTTTTTGTCCTGACTTCCACATGCTCTGACCTTAGTCATAAGTCTTTTATGTGGTACCTTACCAAAGGCCTTTCAAAAATCTAAATATATTACATCGATTGCATCACCCTTGTGTACCCTATTACTACTTCAACGTGACCTGCCCTTTTGAAATCTATGCTATTATATCTTTGATTTCTTGATGTTTTTCTATTACATCTCTGAGTAAAGATTCCATCATCTTTTCTCCCATTAAGCTAATTCCCTGGACTTGTTCTAACTCAATTTTTCAATATAGATTTAACATTAGCTGACTGCCAGTTGTCTGGCATTATTCACTTTTCTAATGAATTTTTATATATGTAATAGTTTTTCCTCCCTTAAATTCTGTGCACGGAAGCAATCTATCCAGACCACAGGTATTATCCTCTTCAAGTCTGATTAGTTTATCAATTATCTCTCCCCATTCTATCTGAAATATCTTCATATCTTTAAGATGATCTTGTCTTCTAATCCCATGTCCACCTTGTTAGTTTCCCTGGTAAATACTGAAGCAAAGTAACTTCAATATTTCTGCCATTTTGCTATTACCTGAGAGTTTATCTTGTCCATTCTTTAAAGTGGCCCTTTTCCTGTCCTGACTTTTCTTTCGTTATTGATGTGGCTGTAGAATACTTTGCTATTGCAAGTATGGTAGCATAGCGGTTATGTTATTGGACTAGTAATCCAGAGAAGATGCGAGTTCATACACAGTCAATTTAATTAAATAAATCTGAAATTAAAAAGTAATGATGACCATGAAACTACTAGATTGTCAAAACACACAACTGGTTCACCAATGGCCTTTATGGAAAGAAATCTGCTATCCTTGCCCAGCCTGAACCAGACGCACAGCAGCATGGGTGACTCTTAACTGATCTCTGAAGTGGCTTAGCAAGCCAGCCAGTCATATCAAAAAACAATGACAAAAACTATAATCTACACAGACTGCAACACTTCAAGGGAAAGTAGGAATTGGATAATACATGACGACTTTGCCAGCAATGCCCACATCCTGTGAATGAATAAAAAGACATCTTGGCTGGAATTTTACCTTGTGGTGGAGGCCCCACCCATCAGCAAAAAAGTCAGGGGCAAGCCTGCCGCCACCGGGCCGAGAAATGATGTAGCGATTTTGCATGACCCAGGCCCTTAATTGGAAGAGGTAGGGCTTCTGCCCCTGTGAGGCAGGAAGTCCCGCCTCCAAGAGCTGCCAGCCAATCAGCGGGCCGGCAGCTCCTCTGTCCCAGCAGACCACCAGGAGCGGTGGCCATTGCTGGGACTGCACCCAGCCAGGACCAAAAGATTGAAGAGGCCCCAAAATAGAGGCAAGTGTGTGAGGCCTCACTGGGGACAATCAGCTGTGCCCTGGCAAGGGGAATGGGGATATCTCAAGGGGGTGGAGGGAGGTGGTCCAGTGGGAGCAGCTTGTGACGCAGCGGGGGGGGGGGGCTCTGTGGGGCAAGGAGGCCACCCGTTAGCTTAAACTAGGCGTCCTCCCCACGTGGTGAGGTGCCCGGCTGCCACTGGTAATATAACAGCGGCAGCGGGAGGAGGCCCTTAATTGACAATTAATTGGCCACATAAGGGCCTTAATTGGCCTGGGAGGGACAGGCCATTTGCCACCTGCCCCACCACTGGTAAAACTGAAGTAGGGGGGTGTAGGCAATGGGAATGGCACCCACCGCCTTCCACTCAATTTTACACCCCTCCCACCTCCAGCCCACTCCCAGAGGGGGCATAAAATTCTGGCCCTTATTTTTATATTCCTTTATAATTCAATTTCATAGCTCTTTTTGTCTTCCTAATTTTTTGACTTCTTTCCTAACCTCTTCATATTCTCTTTCTTCACCTCTTCTTTATTGTCTATGTACTTAGTGTCTGTCTTTTTTTCAGTTTCAATGTTGCCCTACGAGTTGATACAGCTAAACCCAGCACCCTGATCCTGTTGGCACGCTCTTCAACCAGATATTTATGTGAAGGTAGAAGGGTGGCATTTTGAGAGTGAAACCCAGAAGTCAAGTCAGCAGGTCAGAATCTGCAATCACAACTGAACAGAAGCAATAAATTTTGGCTTCCCCATTTAGCATCTCCAAGCTAGGCAGCAGGCACCTGTATGACACACCTCAACTCCGTGTAAAGGGACAATGTACAAATGAAAACTGGAGGAGCCAGGTGTTTTAGCTGGATGGACATGGAGCAACGGTAACATCCAGACTGAATGATGCCTTCCTGGAATTACTGCCAGGTTCAGTCAGGAGCAGGAAAGACATACTTTTCCCCAGAAATAGGAACTAACCTTGTAGAAGGGAATCAAAACACAAGGAAGAGAGGCAGAACTGGAGGCGGGCCACCACAAATCATCTAGCTTACTAATGCAGAGGAGGATGGCCTAGAGATAAGTTTCAAATTTGCGTCTTTATCAGAGGTGGAGGGACAGGGAGCTTGCAGGCAGCTGGTGACAGAACTACAAATATCTGACACACACATGCTGATTTTATTTCATGAACGACTGAACTATAAGAAAATGGAGTATGATTGCCAAGATTGTGACTTGCCATGGCTAAAGCACACCCCTTCCTTTTGTCTTCCAGGGCCTTCATGCGTGTTCACTGATGATTGCACAATATTCAGTTCCATTCGTAACTCCTCAGATAATGAAGCAGTCCATGCCCACATGCAGTAACACACAGATTTGGGCTGATGGGTGCAAGTAACATTCATGCCATGCAAATGCCAGGCAACAACCATCTCCAACAAGAGAGGGAGTCTAGCCATCTCTCCTTGACATTGAATAGTTAAATCCCCCACCAACAACTTCTCAAGGGCAATTAGTGATGGCATTAAACACCCACATCCTGCGAATGAGTAACAAAAAAATGCAGCAATTGTCACTAAACATGCATGAGGATGATTCCACAGAGAAGCTCATTCTTTCTGAGGGAGCACCATCACAAGACATACAGCCAAACACCAGCACTGGTACTTAGTGGACCCATTTGGAGAGTTGGTTGGGTTTAATGAAGCAAGTAATTGCAAGAATGTCTGGCATGGAGAGTGGCCACCTACATAAAGCTACAAGAAAGGCTCTTAAATGATTCCATGCAGGCCATTGTAGGATACAGGATTGTTTTAGATCATTTAAATGCCACGAACTTTTGACCCTTCAGCTAATGGAAAATCCAGTTTGCAAGTTAACCACAAACAACAGATTTTTGTCTACAGCTAAGGCAGAAACAGAAAAAAAAGGTACAGCAATAAATAAGACTTCTGTCTGCTCCAAAAGAGAACAGACACAGAACAAGAAAGGTGGCATATTTGGGTAATGCAACAAAAAGTAACGATGCTAGAGAGGCCTCTTTTATAGGAGTTGAAAATTAGATTAAAAACTCAAAACTACATTTTTAAAAAAAAAAAGAGAATGAACTGTGCTATTGGTAGGATAGGCACCATGAAGAAAATAAGGATGGATCACTTCGGTAGACACTCCTGGCCCTCACCAGAACAATGTGTGTCCTGAATCCTGTCCCCTGTTGTATTACTTCGGTCTGTTGCTTAATGTTGCCCGAATCACATGATAGTGGGTTCAAGTTCCACTCCAGGTCTTGAACACACAAAACTAGGCTGAGACACCAGTACAGTTCTGAGGGAGTGCTGCACTCTTAGGTGCCATCTTTTGGATGAGAGGTTAAACCCAGGTGCCCCTCAGGTGGATGTAAAAGGCCCTTGGCAATATTTCAAAAAAAGAGCAGGGGAGTTGTACCTGGTGTCCTGGCCAATATTTATCCCTTAACCAACAACACTAAAACAGATTACCTGGTCATTATTACATGAGGGACTTTGCTGTGTGCAAATTGGCTGCCACATTTCCTATTTTACAACAGCAGCACTTCAAAAGTACTTAGATTAGATTTTTAGTTTTAGAGATACAGCACTGAAACAGGCCCTTCGGTCTGTGCCGACCATTAACCACCCATTTATACTAATCCTACACTAATCCCATATTCCTACCACATCCTCACCTGTCCCTATATTCCCCTACCACCTACCTATACTAAGAGCAATTTATAATGGGCAATTTACTTATCAACCTGCAAGTCTTTTGGCTGTGGGAGGAAACCGGAGCACCCGGAGGAAACCCACGCAGACACAGGGAGAACTTGCAAACTCCACACAGGCAGTACCCAGAATTGAACCCGGGTCGCTGGAGCTGTGAGGCTGCGGTGCTAACCACTGCGCCACCTTCATTGGTTTAATTGACTTCATATGTTTTAAAATGATTTGGAATGTCTTGTGGTTGTGAAAGGCACTATATAAATGCAAGTCTTTCTTTCTACTAACAGGGTCATCTCCCTAAACATGGGGAAAACTTTGTGATAATACTACACTATTTGCATGGCGGTGCAAACTTTGGATGCCAAGCTGACTGCTGCCTTAAACAGGATGACAGATATCTTTTCTGTGGCCTTAATGTTTCACCGATCACCAGTCTGGTCTGTAGCAGAGTGGTAGGAGTGATGTGGCACTGACCCAGGATAGGGATGATGGCAAAAAGGGACAAGGAAGTGGAATCAGCACTCAAAGCGCTCTCATTTCTCACCATTGCATCCCCCTCCATATTCTGTACCCAACATGCTCCCTTGTTTCCCAATAGCCAAAGCTGCCGCTGCACAGGTGGAGCTAAAGCAGTCTTTGATGGGGCCACCAGAGGCTCAGAAACCAAAAGGGGCAAGCCGAAAGCATCTTAATAGTCAGGACAGGGATCTGAGTGGCATGCCTCTATCTCTGCTCAAGGCACAGGCGCTGCACCACATAGAAGCACAAAATAAAGCTAACATAATTCACCAAGAGTATACACATGGTTATTAGATAAAATGTTATGCTGTTAAGTTTCCTTTTCTTATAAGGACAGATCGTATTGCCTATTATTGTATACCAAGTGCCAACTTGCCCCGTCACTTATTTCATGATACGTGTCATTATACGACAGGACTCAGTAGGCTGATGTGCAATGCATGGACACGTTTGTTTGAAGAACTGTTTAGTAGAAGGTTTGGGGTGGGGGGGGGGAAAGAGGCGGGGGTTGGGTGGGAGAGGGCCACAGGATTTCATTGGTTATGTTTTCCTGTGTTACCACCCGCTGAATCTTCACAATTTTAGGGTATCGCTGGCAGCAATGTACACAGCTGGTCTGATGATGGGTGCCCAATTTTCATATTCACCCTCCTCTTCAATGTTTTCCTCATCCAAAGAGAAGTGATGAGTGCTTTTGTCTTCCTCTGCCTGTAATCCTCTCTGCTGCACATCACTATTATTCTCGACACCCTGACTGACAATTACTGAAGAGTGCCTCCAAAACCCAAGTGCCTAAACTGCATCATCTACATTCCAATGGCCTGTTCTATGACACACCCGATGGTCATGTGGCTCTCGTTGTAGCACTCCTGCTACAATGATATTGGTGGGGTTTTGCACAGAGATCGTGAACCAAGTGTGAAGGAGGTATCTCTTGTTTCCCAAGAGCCAGACCTTAACTCGGTTTTCTGTAATGGATACGTCTTGAATGTTGGACTGCCTCAGTATGAAACATCAGGACAGCTAGAGTACTGTGTACAGTTCTGGTCACCATTCTATAGGATGTGATTACACCGGAGAGGGTGAAGAGGTGATTCACCAGGATGTTGTGTGGGCTGGAGCAATTCAGCTATGAAGAGAGACTGGACAGGCTAGGGTTGTTTTCCTTAGAGCTGAGAAGACCGAGGGGGGACCTAATTGAGGTATACAAAATTAGGAGAGGCATTGATAAGATAGATAGGAAGAAACTTTTTCCCTTACTGGAGGGGGTCAATAACCAGGGGGCACAGATTTAAGGTAAGGGGCAGGAAGTTTAGAGAGGATTTGAGGAAAACTTTTTTTCCCCCCCAGAGGCTGGTTGGAATCTGGAACACACTACCTGAAAGGGTGGCAGAAGCAGGAACCCTGACAACCTTTAAGTAGTATTTCGATGTGCACTTAAAACGCCATAGCTTACAAGGCTACAGGCAAAGTGCTGGAAAATGGGATTAGAATAGACAAGAGCTTGATGGCCGGCACAGGCACGATGGGCCGAAGGGCCTGTTTCTGTGCTGTCGAACACTATGACTCTATGACTCCCAGAAAATCTGACGCATTCTTGCATGAATTTCTTGTGGATGCACACCAGGTGCACATTGATGGAATATACCTTGTGGTTTATAGATTAGATTAGATTAGAGATACAGCACTGAAACAGGCCCTTCGGCCCACCGAGTCTGTGCCGACCATCAACCACCCATTTATACTAATCCTACACTAATCCCATATTCCTACCAAACATCCCCACCTGCCCCTGTATTTCCCTACCACCTACCTATACTAGTGACAATTTATAATGGCCAATTTACCTACCAACCTGCAAGTCTTTTGGCTTGTGGGAGGAAACCGGAGCACCCGGAGAAAACCCACGCAGACACAGGGAGAACTTGCAAACTCCACACAGGCAGTACCCAGAATCGAACCCGGGTCCCTGGAGCTGTGAGGCTGCGGTGCTAACCACTGCGCCACTGTGCCGCCCTTGCTGTGGTGATGCTCACATTATGTGCCCGTTCAATCTATCTATCTATTGTCATCACAAGGGAAGATTATACAACAGCCCTGGCAAACAATCCATCCATCACTTGCCATAGGCATTTCTGTGCAGTGGACTACAAGACCCTTGATATGTCTCCAGGAGCACCCAGGAAGGAACCAGAGGCTAAGATTTGAGGGTCGTGGTGACTTTGACAGTCACTGGCACGGTTTGTCTGCAAGGTCCAGCAAGTTATCAGGTTGCCTTCTAGGAGTCTGCAGATGTCTGACAACCTGACATGACCTGCAGACCCACTGTTCTTCCAAAAGGTCAAGGAAGCCGAGCCTCTGTCTGTGTTCCTAGTAACGTGTGTAGTACCTCCTGTGACTTCGACCATGTGCTGATCCCACCACAATATTGCCATGGTGAAGGTCTTGCTCTTCCATTGTACTGTCAAACATATCCACTGTGCCTCCCATCCTGATTGACAGTTTAAAAGGCTCCAAAGTTTTGAAAAAGATGCATACCCTGCCCCCAGCCATTCTTGGGAGTTAAAAGTCCCCCCCTTAACATCTCCAGCATGGGTTCCCAGGGGCTCAGGAAACTGACCAGTGAAACAGCTGACAAATAGCTGGCAGAGTGCGCTTGTATAGTTAGCATTTTTTAACCATGCAGGATTTCAAATTGTTCAGAATGGGAGGCATCCTGGATTCATTTGATAGCACTTCAGAAGAGGAAGATCATCTCCATCCACGGTAAAATTAGACAGTTATATGAAAAGGAAGAATGTGCCGGGTTATGGGGAGAAGGCAGGGGAATGGAACTGAGGGAGTTGCTCTTTCAGAGAGCCGGTGCAGACACGATGAGCCAAATGGCCTCTTTCTGTGCTGTAACAATTCTGTGATAGGTTGCTGTGGTGGGATCAGAACATGCACAGGACAGGAGCCCACAGGTAGAATGTTTGCAAGTGGAGGAGGACAATGGGCCTCATCACTCATTTTTGGAGGAGCAGAAGGATGAAGACGGCAGCCATTGCTAGAGCAGCCGCTTATTCAGATGCCATGGATACCCGAACATCGCAAAGGTTTACCTCGTGTGAAACAAATGAAATCCTGAGGTCCGCACCCACCACCAGCACCCACACTCCACCGCCCACTTTGCACTCAGCAGTCCTTCAAACATCCATTGAACATCCGTAATGGGTCTAGTCAAGTATTAACATTCATCATGAATGAAGTGAAAGGACAAGTTGGCACTTGGAGTGCAATAATGGACAAGATATGAAAGTGGTGCTGAACTATAAATTTGATAAAGGAGGAAACTTAACTGTCAAATACCCCTGTGCATATCCTTAGGGAATTACAATTTCTTCAACTTGTTTTTCCTACCGCTTCTACATTGTGCATCCATGTGGCTTCAGCAGAAATAGAAGCAGGCTGCTTAGAGCCCTGCCTTGACTGCTGAGATGCTTTTGACTTACCCTTTTGGTTTCTGAGCCCCTCATGGCCCCACCAAAGACTGCTTTACCTTAATCTGTGCAGCAGCAGCTTTGGTTATCAGGAGATAAGGTAGCATGTTGGATACTGGTGAAGATCAGTGACACATTGTAAAGCCACAAATAAGATATCGGTCATCCTGTTTAAGGCAGGAAACAAGTTGGTGCCCAAAATTTGCATGGCCGTGATCATGGCCTGCATGGACTCATTTAATAGCCTTGCCTGAATCGCCATGGAAGTGGACTCTGTCTCCATGGCAGACACTCGCAATTTGCTGAGACACCAATCCACCCCAGCACTTGAGTTAGACTCCTCCATCCTCTGCTACTGTGGACAGTGTGTGTGGCATGTCTGTCAGTAACTGACTAAGCTACTATTGCACCTTTAGCATTCTCAATGACAGGCCCCAAGGTTCAGCATCTGCGGAGCAGAGCTTGGAGAGGATTTCACCCCTCTCACCATGTATTCTTAACAGCTATCCTGGTTACCAGTGGTTGCTCATGCTCAATTCTGAGGTGACAACTCATCTAACTGCTTAAATGGACCCACTGAAGTGTGAGCATCTGTGAAAGTGCATGGCTGTTATCTCCGATGAGGTTACACCCTCCGTAGAAACAAGGTCCTCAGAGGAAATATCCTTAAGCATGTCCTGCAACACTTGCTGTAAGTGTGAAGACCCTAGAAGACAAAAGATAGTGTGTTGCAATCCATGGTGCAAGACCAGTGGACGAGTATTTACTGACTCTTTTTTGAACAGATTACTTGTTGAACTCTGTTAAGTGAACTGAATCTGGTTTCAAAGCTTGTTTTTTTACTTTGAGAGAGACCCGGGCTTGAAAATGAAACAAAACTTCAGGGATCTGGAGAACGAGAACTGATTGGAACCAGATAAAACAAACATCGGATCATTTGACTTGTGCTATTGAAGCTCAGATTTCAAGACCAATCATTCTAGGAGGCTACAGGCTGTTTGGCACAGTGTTGTTTTTTTGCAGCCCAGATGATGAAACTAGAAACTGATACTGGAAAATAAAAATTGAGGCAGCTGTTCTCAGTGACTTAAAAAGAGTTACGCAAGGTAAGACCAGTGGAGTTATGCCATGAAGGCTGTCATGAGCAAAACTACAGAAGTTCCAGAGGGGTGCGCAGTTTTGGTGGAGACGGCATTGGTGGAGTTCAGGATTGCAGGGGAACTGCAGTTGAATGGAAATCACCGTTTGTATCTTGGAGGAGAGTAGTTGGAAATATACCTAAAGAAGTTCATAGTTTTGAAGAACCTTGTGGCTATTCAGTGCCATCCTTGCTGAGAGGACTGCCCAGTAAATCTCTGAGATCTTTGAGAGAGAGAGACCATGATTAGATTGTTAATTCATGTTTAATTTACAATGATTTTGGTTTGATTGTTAATGCAAAATTTATAAAAGTGAAATCTTATCTGTATGGTTTTCCTATTGGGATCAGTCAGTAAATTCAATTATTTTGGTTTATTGATATCCATGGGAATCGTAATATTAGGGATATGATTTAGTCCTGGCAAGGTCACAATCTTGACAATCAATATACTCAGGTCTTCTTAGTTCAGTCATTGACAAACTGAAGTCAGCATATGTGTTTGAAATAATTATAATTCTGTCACCAGCTGCCTGTCTCTCCATCTCAGACTGAGGGGAACACAGATGATCCACTGAACTCCAGAATTCCTCCTCCATGAGCTGTACTTTTGCAGTGGTCCACCTCCAGCCCTGTCCCTCTCCCTTCCATTTTGTGTTCTCCTTCAAGATGTGAATAGACCTGTGTGTGAGTGAAGATGAGGTATTCATCCAATGAATGTAGTGCATCTGGTAAGGGTGATTATGAGACACATTAGATTGGGGATTGGGGCGAGTGTCAAAAGTGATGGGTTAAATGGGGAGGTGATGAAGCGTATAGAAAGTGAAGGCTGGGTGCTGCTGCAAGTTGGACAGGCGTGAGGAGTGACATGATGAAGAACACTTAGCAAAACAGTGAAATGGGGCTAAGGTTGAAGCACACAATGTAGCTGAATCAGCAAATGCACTCACTTTTCCTGACCTGGTTAGGTCATTAAATTGCTTCCTACATTGCATCCATGACCTGCGGCTCACCTCCTCAGCAACTCCAACCATGCCTTCCTGACGTGGTGAGAGCAGCAGGTTTCCTCTTCCCATTGCTGGGGAAATGTATATCCCTCCTCCTCCTGATGCACCAGCAATAATTCCAGCGAGGCATCATTAAATCTGGGTGCTGCCCTTGATTTAGGCCCACTCTTCATCCAGGACACCTCCAATTTAGCCAACGTTTCAGGTCAGTGACCTTTCATCAGAACTTCCGAAACGTCAACTCTGCTTCTCTCTCCACAGATGCTGCCAGACCAGCTCAGTTTTTTTCAGCACTTTGTTTTTATTTCAGATTTCCAACATCTGCAGTATTTTGCTTGTATTACACTGCCAATTTAGATTTGTGGGCTGTCCCTTCAAATACAGCTGATAATATGTAATGTGAGTGTGTGTCAGATCCAACACACAGCTTAGATACACAAAACCTGGAAGTCAATAGGAATTAGTTCAATTGAGTTGAGATCCAGGATACTGACCCGCTCATTTGATTTCTGGATTTCCCAAACGTAATTCCACTCCACCTTGGAAGTGGCTTGGAAACCACCTTCAGACCAATATTCAATGTAAACAGACCTCAGTAATATCTCATAAGGATGTTAAATGCTGCAATAAATACCCACCCATCTGCACTAATTAAGGTCTGAAAAGGCTCGAGGGACTAAATGGCCTACTCCAGTTCTAATGTCCTGACTGCAGCAAGTGGGTTACTCACAGGCATTCAAATACGTCTCTGGGAATGGACGTGTTAAAGTTGGGTAACAATCTAAAAATTACATTTCCACTACCTACCAGCCCACAACCTGCCTATTCATTGGGGTTAAAAGTCCCCCCATAGACTCACAAAAAACTAAGTCTATACTTTCTGCAGTTGAGAGAAAGGAGCTGGACTCAGCAGTATTGTTATGATCCACGTTGGAGACCACCAACAAATGAAAAGCAACAAATCTATCAATTGACCCCAATTTAGAAAACCAAACCAATTTTACTTTTATAAATATTTATTTAACACTCAAACGAAAACAAACATAAATTAAACATGAAACAGACAGATCACAGTCAATATATATATTGACCGTGATCTGGTTTGGTATATATATATTACAAATCAGGTACAACAGAGATTGGTCTCATGGTTTTACTGGGCAGTCCACTCAGCAAATATGATAATTATAGTCACAGGATTCTTCACAACTCAACTTTCTCAGGTAGATTTTCAGTTCCTTTTGTCAAGGATTTAGCCACAGTCTTCTGACAGCAGTTCCCTTTCAATCTGAAATCCACGGGTACAGTCTTCACCACAAGGTGCACTTCTCCAAAACCTCCTCAGCTCCGCTCACAACTGTCTTGATGGCGTGGATTTACCCTTTATCCGAGTCTTTCAGTAACAACCTGTGCACTGTATGGCCGGGTCTGGTTAGTTGGCTACTTTAAGTAACAGAAACAGCTCCTGGATTCAGTCTTCACTTTCTTCTGCTTGCCGGCACTCCACTCCTGCCTGATCTGGAGAAGACTGTCTCCTTTTATCTGGTTCTAACCAGTGTCAGTTCTCCTGGAAACGTAAAGTTGTTTTTCCCATTTTTGTTTCAGTTTCCGTTCTGGTTCCCATTTCAGTTAGGGTCTTAAAAAAAACAAGCTTTGCAACCATGGATTCCATTGCAGTATAAAGACAGGGAGTTGACCCAAGGCCAGCATTATCTATAATCAGCCCTAAGCTAACAGCTGTACAAAAGTGTTGTATCGTACTTACATGGGTTGAACTTCAGTACATAAATAAAGGATGGACAGATTTACTATGTTAGGAGTAAAAACATAGGTTATCAATGTGCACTCAACACAAGGGCTCCCAAGTAAATGAATACAACAACAATGCTGATCTCAGCTGAGTTGTTGGTATTAAACAGCCAGGTGCTGTTTAAAATTAAGAGGCAGCATTGCATCCAAGTCCTGTACACCTCAAAATGCTTTCTCCTGGGAAAAAAAAGTTTGCACGCCCATCATTACATATTATTCAAATCCTGGTGACAAACACTGCGAGGCTGTGAAATGATCAAGAGATCCAGATGAGGTTACCGTGATCAAAATTTCAATAAATGTCAAATAATTCTTCATTTCGTAATATCATAATTTTTGCCAAGAAAAACCATGTTAGGCTTTAATGCTAAGCTAATACACTAAAAGCATAAAAGTGGTGCCACACTGTGGAGTGCATCTGAGTTTACCTTTACAACCATTGTGGTTCACTTGAGCCTGGTCCAGCCATTTAATTGATCTTATGTTGCCTTCCCACTCAGCATTGGGATCCGCTCCTGGTGCATCTGTTAAAAGGAAAAGTGCTGCATAGTTAATCCAAAGAAAATATGTTTTGCCTGTCCTGGAAAAGCCACTTTATAACCCTATCTGGCCACATTTAGGTAGATTGGAAATGTATTACTGCCCCAACAAGTTGGTCTGCAATTAAAGGCAAAGCATATGCAGTACTATACCATTGGAGGTTGATTATTCGGAATGTTCTGATAACAGAAATGTGCAATTTGCTTGGCGCTGCCGTGTTTTTCCATTTACATATTTGACAATGACTTGGCAACATTAAAGGAAAGTGATAATTCAGAGTCTTTCTTTGAGGGTTCTCTACATGCATTTGAGGTTTGACATTTGTGCACATGCTCCAATCAAGATAACATGCATGTTCTTCTTGTCTTCTACATCATGGTTGCTATTACAGCTCACAAGATCAAACCCAATGGTTTTTTGCAGTTGATTATGACCACTAAGCTGTACGATTATCAAGGGCATGTTTAAAAAAAAAATCATCAGTAACACTCAGATCATTCTAACACCAACATAGCAGCAGAAAGCCCCACCTATCACTATCCCAGTTTTACCACGACTGGCTGGTTTATGATTTTCTCCCATTAGTTCTGGGCTTTAGGGATAGGGGATTACTACCCTTTCTCAATAATGGAGGCAGTGCAATCAATAACAATGGTGCAAATCAACAGTGCCATTATAGTTATTATTTTGCCTTAATCCTTACCTAGTCTGACCTGCACATGACTCAGTTCCACACAACTTGGTTGACGAATGCCCTCAGGGAAAAACAGGGTTGGACAATAAACACTGCCTTGCCAGTGTCATCCACATTCCAAAAACAATTATCTATGACTATTGGCAAAGAGAAGGCCAACAAGAAGTTAGCCTCCTCTCTGCCAAAGCCCTGCCTAATCTCTGTAGCCATTATTACAGTTTGCACACCTGTCAGGCAGTGCTTCACATATCCACTCCAATGAAAACATTTTTAAATTTAAAAAAGAAAACAATATTTTTCTGCACAAGTGGAACTAGTTTTCACCATTAGGCTTGTTGTCCAAACAGTGCCTTAGAAAACGACCATTGTATTGTAGTTGAGTGAATACTAAGTAGATCTTAATGTGCATCAATATTGCATCACTGAGAGAAAAAGGCAAATTCCAGCTTAAAGCCAATTTTTCACCATCAGGAAGAATGACAGTGCCATCACTGGACACATACTGAGATGTCCTGTCCCAGGTTATATTTTATAATGTACACAGAAAGAGGCAATGCCCTAGCTGCCTATTCCAACAACTGCAAATTTTTTGTCCATCTAATTTTTTTCATTGATTGTTGTACTGATGTCATCCTGCCTGCATAGCTTATTAACTAGTCTTTACAATGCATGGTATCCTAGTGGTACCAGCAACCTATACATCATAATTTCAAATCCTATCATGGCAAGTTGTGAAAGTGAATTCAACAAATCTGGCAATGTGTGGGTTGGCACCAGAAAATGACTATGAAAGCTGCCAAATTGTCATTAAAACCCAACTGATTCACTGATGTCCTTCAAAAATAGGAACCTATCACCTCTACCTGGTTTGGCCCCCATATGACTCAGTCCCACACAACTAATGCCCTCAGCAGTAAATAGGGTTGGACAATAAATAGTCTTGCCAGTGTCATCCACATCCTAGGAACAAAATTAAAACATTTTTTTTTTAAATTAACCACTAGTGAGGCCCACAAAATATTTGCAGTCAAATTAGTATTTCGGTATATATAACATTGGTATAATTGGATATTAAGGTAGCATTTTACAGAGTATGGCATCAAGGCGCCCTAGCCGAATTCAAGTCAATGGGAATCAAGGGAAAAAGTCTCCACTGGTTGGAGTCATACCTACAACAAAGGAAGGTGGTTGTGGTTGTTGGAGGGCAATCATCACAGCCCCAGGGCATAGCCACAGGAGTTTCTCTGGGTAGTGTCCTAAGCCCAACCATCTTCAACTGCTTCGATGACCTTTGCACAATCATAAGGTCAGGAGTGGGGATGTTCACTGATGATTGCAAAATGTTCAGCACCATTTGCAATTCCTCAGATACTGGAGCAGCCCATGTCCATATGCAGCAAGACCTGGACAATATCCAGGCTTGGGCTGATAAGTGGCAAGTAACATTCGCACCACACAAGTGCCAGGCAATGATGATCTCCAATAAGAGAGAATCTAACCATCTCCCCTTGACATTCAACGACATTACCATCGCTGAAGCCTCCACTATCAACATTCTGGGGTTTACCATTGACCAGAAACAGATCAGGAGTATTCATATGAATGCTGTAGCTACAAGTGCAGGTCAGAAGCTGGAAATTCTGCAGTGAGTAACCCACCTCCTGACTCCCCAAAGCCTGTCCACCATCCGCAAAGCACAAGTCAGGAGTGCGATGGAATACTCTCCATTTGCCTGGATGGGTGCAGCTCAGGAAGCTCAACACCATTCAGAACAAAGCAGCCTGCTAGAGTGGCACCCTATCCATCACCTTAAACAAACATTCAGTCCCCCTACCACCAACACAGTAGCAACAGTGTGTACCATATACAAGATGCACTGCAGCAACTCACCACACCTCTTTAGACAGCACCTTCCAAACCCACAACCTCTTCCACCTAGAAGAACAAGGAGAGCAGACACATGGGAACATCACCACCTGCAAGATCCCCTCCAAGCCACTAGGAAATATAACACTGTCCCTTCACTGTCTGTGGGGACAGATCAAAAGTAAGCTAATCAGCTAACAAACTAACTGTGGAGCCAATTTATAAAAAACAACAAGCAGAAGCTAACAGGACAGCTGCAGATAGCTTAATAGTAGTCTATTGTATAATAATCAGTCTAACAGTTCAAGGAGGGGGGATGTGAAACTACTGAAATAAAATGCAAAAAATAAAATGCTGGGATGAATGAACCAATCATGCACTGATAACAGAAGTCTGCAAACCACTCAGAAAGAAGGAGGGGGCTTTACTAGTTTTTTTGAATAACTATAAGAAAGGCTTGCTGTAGTGAGCACATGTTCTTTTTTGTTCTTTTGCATGTTTTTTTATTTTGCTTTTTGTTCTTTTTGTATCCTTGCAATGTAACAATCACGTACTGCAATAAAGTTTCTAAAAGTTACGGTCGGACGCCGTCTCTCTTTGTAACTGATGGGATCCAACAACTTGGTGTAGTCGGCAGGATCGCTGGAGGATAAAGACCGAAGCCCTGGACATCAGACCTCTTTTGGCCCCCGGAGGCAAGGACTCCTCTTTACTTTAAAAAGTCCTCGGCCGTTGTCTAGTTTCGGTACTCCACCACGCAATCCCGAACTTTTCCGAGGCTCGAGACCCCTTTTATAGACATCCAAATCGACAGTGTTTGTTGGTAATACACAAGTCCAGCTGAAAAGCTCCACGGCACCTGTATAAGAAGCTCCATGGCTCGAGACCCCCTCCCCCCACACAAAATTGGTACAATGACTGACGAAGGCAACAGGTACCGACCACCGTAAAAGGCAGGCGGGCACTGCCAGACGTTTCCGAAGATGAAATTCTTCGGCAGTTAAAAGGACATATAGAGCAACAGTTGAATTTGGCTAAAACCTGTACTGAAATTGAACAGAAATATGGTGCCTCCAAGGGACAGTGGTCCCTGGAAGTTATAAAGAGAGTTTAGGGAAAAATGACCCGTTTAAAGGATAAAGAACGGATCCAAAGGTCCGACAGCGTAATGAAATTATCCAACAAGCTCAACCGTCTTAACGCGACCGCGACTTGACTAATGCGAAGGACCAATTGAAAGCGGTCTGCGAACAACTGAGAAAGGAAAAGCTTAAATTAGAAAAACTAGAAACTGAAAAAGCAAGGTTGGAAACCAAAAATAAAGAACTTTAAAAACAATTATGAGAAGAACAGGCGACCCAACCGAAGGGACCGGGACCGCTCTGCGAACCCCGCCGAACACAACCGTCTCGCCTGTACCCGAATCTGGAGTCGTTACTAAAAGAACTACGAAAAACACAACAGCGTGAAGCCAGTATAGAGTAAGCTGAGTCTTCCAGCGAAGAAAGTGATACTGATGATGAGTTTCCTTTTGTGCGGCTCGCTCCCCTTAAACAGAAACGCGTTAAGGTCAAGCAGGAAAAGACGACTACAGACGGTAACGAGGTGATCACGTCTGAGAACAACACTTATTGTATGCAAGTCCCGGCGGATCTTGAGAAAATTGATAAATGGTCCAAAGAATTGCCCGACCCGAAAAAGGTGGGTCAGAAGACGTGGGAACAGTTGGAACGTCTGAGGGGAATTTACCACCTTCACCCATGGGACGGGGTACAGATTTTGACTGTGATTGTGCCCGGGCGAGCAGGGCAAAGACTGAACAGAGAGGTCCAAACTGCTTTGGACGAGGACGAACACCAACTAGATGTCGGATGGGCTGCGATTAGTCAGTGGCTGCGAACGTTCTGTCCCGCAAAGACGGATTGGAATAAAATTACAGCCTGTCAGCAAAAAGGTACCAAAGAGGTGCGGGAGTATGGTTTTATTTTAATAAAAAAAAGTCAACAGATGAAACTCTCCGCCGAACAAAGGCGGTGGAGGGGTGCCACCACCCGGTAAACGGGACCTGGAACAAGCAGAGATCAGCAGCTGCCAGCCTCTCAATCCGGCGTCACGTGTCCGCACACCGTCCACACATTGCCATCCATGAATAGAGTATTGCAAGTGACAGCAGCCAGATGGACAACGGTCCTAGAGGCCCCCAACCTCCATATAGTCCGAGCCAGCCCGGTAAACCCAGCAACTATGCTCCCATTGTCTGGGGAGCAAGAGGGGAAGAGCATGATTGTGTGGAGGCTATGAGAGAGACAGAGGAAGTAACCTTAGCGACGGAGGAGGCACTGCACAATCCAGATTTAATCCTTTCTACAGACGGCTCCTCCTTTGTGGACAACGGTACCTGGAATGCAGGATGGAGGGTGACAACCCTTCACAAAATTAGGGAGACTCTGAACAGAACAACGGGCCTGAGTCCATTTGAAATAATAACAGGGAGACCCATGTCTCTGCCGGGAACAATTGATTTGCGAAAAGCTGATTGTCACCTGATGAGTGACGCTCTACTAGAATATTGTCAGAACCTAACAAATGCTCTCAGTTCTGCTTCCTCACAGGTATCGGCAGCTTGGGGTGACCCACCAGAAGGAGGGCACATCATCCCAGGAGTCTGGGTCCACGTGAAGAAAATACATATAAAGAACCATTGGGCGCCAAGTGGGAGGGACCTTTCCAGGTGCTACTGACCACCCAGGCAACAGTTAAAGGTGGACGGGAAGAAAGCCTGGATACACACCTCTCTCATCAAACAAGCGATCCGTGACTAAACATTGACCTATCAGGACAATTACCATTTGCCAATATGTTTAGAATTTTTATTATCCTCTTTGCATGCATTTTAAGTATCTGCTTACTTTTGGCTAACCAAACCTTTCCACTTTGGGGAACTAATCGAGTGTCCAGGGAAATGCATGTTGATAGAGAAACTCAAACAACCACCAACTCCCACCTTATGGGGTTGGGCGACCAGGTGGTTGGCCTCAATAGGGACCCCAATGGTACAGGGTTTGATCTTTTTTGTTATAATCATAATTTTGTATTTTACGTTTTGCTTATTAAGTGCTGTTGTAAACAAGTAACTGAAACCCCTGCCAAGCTTATGCCCTTACAGAGCTCCCACCGTCCCCTCTTGTGTCACAAGTGGGCAATGTATTAAGCGCAACCCCACCGGGTGTTGAAGGCTGTTTCTAGACAAGTAGAGACCATTAAAGGCACCTAGGTGGGATTGATGGAATGATTCTTAAAGAGGTTTGAAGAATCAAAGGGGGAACTGTGGGGACAGATCAAAAGCAAGCTAATCAACTAACAAACTAACTGAGGAGCTGTGGAGCCAATTTATAAAAAAAATAACAAGCAGAAGCTAACAGGACAGCTGCAGATAGCTTAATAGTAGTCTATTGTTTAATAATCAGTGTAACAGTTCAAGGAGGGGAGATGCGAAACCATTGAAATAAAATGCAAAAAATAAAATGCTGGGACAAATGAACCAATCATGCACTGATAATAGAAGTCTGCAAACCACTCAAACAAGGCGGGGGGGCGTTACTAGTTTTTTTTTTAATAACTATAAGAAAGGCTTGCCGTAGTGAGCACATGTTCTTTTGTTTTGTTTTTTGTATTCTTGCAATGTAACAATCACGTACTGCAATAAAGTTTCTAAAAGTTACGGTCGGACTTCATCTCTCTTTGTAACTGATGGGATCCAACACGGTCGTTGGGTCAAAATCCTGGAACTCCCTCCCCAACAGCACCCCGTGGGTCGACCCACACCAGATGGACTGCAGCGGTTCAAGAAGGCAGCTCACCACCACCTTCTCAAGGGAAAACAGAGCTGGGCAGCAAATGCTGGCATTGCCAGCGATGCCCACATCCCATGAAAGAATAAAAAAATTCTATATGTAAAAATATTTCTGCAAATATTTAAATGCAGATGCATCTTGAATGAAACTTCAAGAAAACAGCACTCATGGATGTAGAGTCTTGACTCTATAGCAGGATCATATTTAGCTGCTCATTTTGCTTGTTGTGCCTTTAAGATTTGCCTATTGCCATCAGTAATCTTATCCTCGTATCAATTTATGATCTGATGACATCAGGACAATTGTAATCATTTGTAAGTTTCAGGGTGCAGATCAAAGATTGCCTTACTTCATTGTTTTTTGGATTTATTTCTATCTCTCACAAAGTATGATGTCTGCAGCACGATAGGTACATTAAACACTAGAGTGTCTACCACAGTGCTGCTCTCGGTGTGTCCGAAGATAATCTACTTCATAAAAGCAAATGTGTTCCACTGTGTAATCCACAATATGTTATTCTGCTGAGGTGCAGCTGCTCCCTTTAAAAGCAGCAAAGTTGAATTATTGCCAAGCTTAAAAAAAAAGCTCCTGTTAGTCAGAGTTCAATTGTTACTTGGCCAGGGAACTTTGCAAATTGTAAAATGTTTGGTTATTTTTGGCTCTGAATCAGAAGCACCCGACATGAAATAACTGACTTTTTCAAGAGCATTCGTCATCTTTCAGTCGGTCATCAGGAGCACGCAGTATGGAATGCACCTATATTACCAGTGGTTCCCCTGCTTCTAAGGACTGGATGGTGCTAATATATAGAAGTTCGGGGAGGTGTGGACATCTGCAGTGAAAGAATTTACAAAGAGGTTTGGGTGCAATCTCCCTAAAAACAGCAAGTGCTCTTTGCCGTTTCCTGGAAAACAAATTATGTTTTCCTTATGCATTGTAGAGGCAGAAATAAGCCAGGTTATTTCTGCGTCTATCTCAAACAGCAAATAAAGGCATAAAAGGCTTAGGTTTAAATAAGCACATGTTGAACAAACCAGCTTGACACAGTGATGTGAATAGGATGATGAAATAATGATCTCAAATAGAATTTTCATTCAATAGCTTAGTGTGTTGTAAACTGTCCAACAGCCCCAACAAACAAATTTCTCTGCAGCACCTGTGGAAGAGCCTGTTACTCCAGAATTGGCCTTTATAGCCACTCCAGGCGCTGCTTCACAAACCACTGACCACCTCCAGGCGCGTATCCATTGTCTCTCGAGATAAGGAGGCCCAAAAGAAACTGAAAATATAGATTTTTATATGTTTCCTGGCTGCAAGTATTTTTTTTTTTAATTTATAAATTTAATGGCTCAGTAGCCATACATTTTGGGTATAGTTAGAACAGGCACAGATATTTTGTATAAACAATTTTTAAAATTCACAGCTTATTCAAAAGAAAGAACAGCTATAATCATTTGCTTTATTTATCAATCTCTGAACTAGGTTCTCTTGCAAGCTCTCTCTCAGGTGAAGTAAAATTCAGATACTTGATATTTAAGTGTGAAAATTTCCTGAAAGAAACTTTTGAAAATAATTCTCCATTTTACTTTCAAATCAATTAGAAAATAGAAGGAATTCAGAAATCATATCACAGCATGGGAAAACACATACTTCCATCATATACATTGGTGGGGGGTGGAGTTAAACATAATGACATAAGAACTAGGAGCAGGAATAGGCAATTCAGCCCCTCGAGCCTGCTTCACCATTCAATACGATCATGGCTGACCTCATCTCGGCCTCAACTCCACTTTCCTGCCCGTTCTCCATAACCCTTGAACCCATTACTAATTAAAAATCTGTCTATCTCCTCCTTAAATTTACTCAATATCCCGGCATCCACTGCACTTTGGGGTAGTGAATTCCACAGACTCACGACCTGTTGAGAGAAGTAATTTCTCCTCATCTCTGTTTTAAACCTGCTACCCCTTATCCCAAAACTATGACCTCTTGTTCTAGATTGTCCCACCAAAGGAAACATCCTCTCTACGTCTACTTTGTCAATCCCCTTAATCATCTTATATACCTCAATTAGATCTCCTCTCATTCTTATAAACTCTAGAGAGTAAAGGCCTTAACTGCTCAATCTCTGGAATCAACCTAGTGAACTTCCTCTGAACTGCCTCCAATGCAACTACATCCCTCCTCAAGTAAGGGGACCAAAACTGTACACGATACTCCAGGTGTGGTCTCACTAATGCCTTGTACATTTGCAGCGACACTTCCCTACTTTTATACTCTATTCCTTTAGCAATAAATGCCAAAAATCCATTTGCCTTCCTTATTACCTGCTGCACCTGTATACTAGTTTTCTGCGATTCATGCACGAGGACACCCAGATCCCTCTGCACCGAAACACTCTGAAGTTTCTCTCCATTTAGATAATAATTTGCCTTTCTATTCTTCTGACCAAAATGGATAACCTCACACTTATCCACATTAAACTCCATCTGCCAAATTTTGGCCCATTAACCTAACCTATCCATATCCATTTGTAAATTTCTTATTTCTTTATTGCAACTTACTATCCCACCTATTTTAGTGTCATCTGCAAATTTAGCTATAGTACCTTCTATCCCTGCATCCAAGTCATTAATTTAGATTGTATATAGTTGGGGCCTGAGGACCGAACCCTGTGGCACCCCGCTAGTTACATCTCACCAACCAGGAAAAAACCCATTTATCCCGACTCTGTTTTCTGCTGGTTAGCCAATCCTCTAGCCAAGCTAATTAATTGCCCCTAACCACGTGATCTTACCTTGTGTATTAACCTTTTGTGCGGCACCTTATCAAATGCCTTCTGGAAGTCCAGATATACAACTACAGGATCCCTAATATCCACTTGACTTGTTACATCTTCGAAGAACTCTAGCAAATTAGTCAAACATGATTTACCCTTCATAAAACTATGCCAACTCTGATGGATTGCGTTTTGACTTTCTAAATGTCCTGTTATTACTTCCTTAATAATGGATTCTAACAATTTCCCAATGACAGATGTTAAACTAACTGGTCTATAGTTTCCTACTTTCTGCTCCATCCCTTTTTGAATAAGGGCATTATATTAGCATTTTTCCAATCCACTGGAACCTTTCCCGCATCCAGGAATTTTGGAATATTATAACCAATGGATCCACTGCCACTTCCTTTAAGACCCTAGGACGCAGGTCATCAAGCCTCGGGGACTCGTCTGCCTTCAATCCTAATAGTTTGCTCAGTACTTTTCCCTAGTGATGATGATTGTTCCAAGTTCCTCCCTTTCTATAACCTCTGCATTACCTATTACTATTGGGATGATACTAGTGTCCTCCACCATGAAAACTGAGGCAAAATACTGATTTAGTATCTCTGCCATTTCTGTGTTCACCACTATTAACTCCCCAGTCACATCCTCCAAGGGACCAACATTCACTTTAGCTACTCTCTTCCCTTTTATATACTTATAGAAGCTTTTGCTATCCATTTCATCAACCGTCCTACCTTTCAGTCTTCCTGCCCAGTCCACTAAGGCCAAATCTATCCTCATGCCTATGTAATTACCTTTGTTTAACGCCAGAACACTAGTATGGGTCTCCAGGTTCTTGCCCTTAAACTGAATTTGAAATTCTAGCATGCAATGAACACTCTTCCCGAGAGGATCCTTAACTATGAGATCATTAATTAATCCCACCTCATTACATAATACCAAATCTAGAATAACCTGCTCTCTGGTTGGTTCCACAACATATTGCTCCAAAAAAAATCTCTAATATATTCAATGAGCTCACCCTCGAGGATACCCTTACCAATTTGATTAATCCAGTCTATGTGCATATTGCGTACCTTTCTTACAAGCCCCCCAGTATTTCCTGGTTTATACCGTGCCCCACTGCGGAACTACTGTTTGGAGACCTAAAGATTACTCCCACCAGTGACTTCTTTCCCTTGCTATTTCTACCCAGACTGATTCTACGTCTTGATCTCCAGTGCCTATATCATTTCTCACTACAGCACTGATCTCTTCCTTTACTAACCAAGCTACACCACCTCCTTTTCCTTCCTGCCTATCCTTCCGAAATACTGAGTACCCTTGGATATTCAATTCCCAAACCTGGTTTCCCTGCAACCTTGTCTCCGTAATCGCCACTAAATCCATACCTATCCGTCTCTGCTTGCGCTGTTAACTCTTTAATTTTATTCCGAATGCTTCGTGCATTCAGATACAAAGCCTTTAAGTTTGTTCTATTATCAAATTTCCCTACTCTTGTACGATTCCTTGGTGCAATATGACGTTCACACATTCTGTCCCTACCTTTTATTTTCTGGTAACAATCAGCCTCATCGCTAACTTGCACTCCTACCTTCTCCTTTAACTTTCACTTCCTAATTTTCCATGCAAGTGAACCCTCCCCCTCACTATTTAGTTTAAAGCCCTAGTTATGAGATTCACCAGGACTCTGGTCCCAGCATGATTCAGGTGGAGCCCATCCCATCGGAACAGCTCCCTCCTTCCCCAGTACTGGTGCCAATGTTCCAGAATTTGAACCCATTTCTCCCACACCCATCTTTCAGCCACGCATTTACCTCTTTAATCCTATTGACCCTGTGCCAATTAGCTCATGGCCCAGGTAGTAATCCGGAGATTACCAGCTTTTTGGTTCTGCTTTTTAGTTTAGCCCCCAAATGCTCATACTCCCTCAGCAGAACCTCTATCCTCGTTCTATCTGTATCGTTGGTACCTACATGGACCACGACAATTGAACCTTTCTCCTCCCACTCCAAGTTTCTCTGCAGCCCAAATGAGATATCCTGAACCATGGCACCAGGTAGGCAACACAGCCTTCGGGGCTCTCAACCCTGGCCACAAAGAACAGTGTCTATGCCCCTAACTATACTATCCCTGATTACAACTACATTTCTCTTTTCTCCCCCCACTTGAATGGCTCCCTGTACCACGGTGCTATGGTCAGTTTGCTCATCCTCCCGACAGTAGCTGCTCTTGTCCACACAGGGAGCAAAAGTCTCAAACCTGTTGGACAAGGACAAGGGCTGAGGCTCCTGCAACACTACTTCCTGGATCCCTCTACCTGCCTCACTCATAGTCACACCCTCCTGTCCCTGACCACTGGCCAAATTCAAGGTACTTAATCTAAGGGGTGTGACTGTCTCTTGAAACACAGCATCCCGGTAATTCTCCCCCTCCCTGATGCGTCACAGAGTCCAAAACTCAGACTTCAGCTCATCAACTCTGAGCTGGAGTTCCTCGAGCAGCCAACACTTGCTACAGATGTGGTCACTAGGAACCACAATGGGGTCCACCAGCTCCTACATCATGCAGATACAACACATCACCTGGCCCCGCATCTCTATTTTATTTAATTAGATTTTAATTTGTTTTTAAATTTCCAACTGGTCTTTAGTTTTTAATCTGTAAAATATTTCTCCTATTCACCTTTAATCTGAAATCAACTTAGAAGAGGTAATTCAAATTAGTAGTTACTGACCAACCAATGAAAGTTCTTCATTTTCCCTCTGCATCCCTTGCCCAAAACCTTGTCTAACTTATTTAAGCCTGTCATAATCTTGTACACCTCTATCAAATCTCCCCTCAATCTCCTTTGCCCAACCTAACATGGCAACTAAATCCCCCATCCCTGAAACCATTCTGGTAAATCTCCTCTGCACCCTCTCAAGGACGCTCACATCCTTCCTGAAGTGTAGTGAGCAGAACTGGACACAATACTCTAGTTGGGGCCTAACCAGAGCTTTATAAAGGTTCAGCATAAATTCCTTGCTTTTGTACTCTATGCCTATGTTCATGAAGCCCAAGATCCCATATGCTTTGCTAACCAACCTCTCAATATATCCCGTCACATTCACAGATTGATGCACATGTGCTCCCAGGCTCCTCTGTTCCAGCACACTCTTTAGAACTGTGCCATCAAGTCTGTTTTTCCCCCGCCCTATCCCTTCTGCCAAAATGCATCACCTCACACTTGACTGTATTAAATTTCATCTGCCACTTGTCTGCCCATTCTGCTGGCCTGTCTATGTCCTGTTGCAGGCAGTTTGTATCATCCTCACTGTTTGCCAAGTTCGGTATCATTAGAAAATTTTGAAATTCTACTCTATATTCCAAGATCTCTCATAATTTGATGCAGTCCTCCTCAGTATTAACCATTCCCCACCCTCGCCCCTCAATTCGGTGTCATCCACAAATTTAGAAATTGGGTTTGTTCCCAAAATCCAAACCATTAACATAAATTGTGAACAGCAGCACTAATCCTTATGGGATCCCACTTCTCACTTTCTGCCACTCTGAATAGCTACTCTTTACCTATACTAGTGCGATTGATTTTTTTTTTTAACCTCCATCCATTTAGATTCTATTTCTGTCTTAATGATGACTGCATCACTTTTTCCTATTGCCATTATGTTAGCTCTATTAAGTCCAGCTACTCCACCACCCCTTTTGTCCTACCTATCTTTTCTAAATATATTATGCCCTGCAATGTTTAATTTCCCGTCCGGATTTTTCTGTAACCATGTCTCAGTAATCCCCTCCTTTATCTGCTTCCTTGCAATGTAGAATAGCCTCCAGTTCCCCTGTTTGATTACCGATTCAGTGTGATTTGCTGTACAAACAGTTTAGATCATTTTTAATAGCAGTTCCTTTCAATATATTTTTAACCAGCTTTTTCCACACCTGTTCTCTAGTTATTTATTCACTAACATTTAGATCCTGCTGGAGAAAAGGTCAATTTTACTAAGCTTAGCTGTGAATCGGCAAAAGTGAACCACAAACAGCTACTTGAAGATAAATCTGTCAGAGCAGTGGGAGACACAGAAGGTGGTAGTGAGGGTTCAGGCCAAATACATTTCCAGAAAGAAAAAGGGTGGGACTCCCAAATCTAGAGCCACCTTGATGTCAAGTAGCAGATAGGGCAAAAAAAAGAGAAGCTTATGTCAGATACTGAGCTAAATACTACAAAAAGCCTGGAGGAATATAGAAAGTGCTAGAGGAGGCTTTGACCATCATTTTCCAATTCTCTCTGGCTACAGGCGTGGTGCTTAAAGATTGAAGGACTGTTAATCTTGTACCATTATTTAAAACAGGAGAAAGGGACAAGCTGAGTAATTACAGACCAGTCAGCCTAACCTCGAACCTAACCAGGTTCCGGGATTTAGGTGTTTCAGTAAGAACAGAGAAGGTGGTAAAAAAGTGGTGGGGGGGGGGGGGGGGGGGGTGGCATTGTTAATTAAGGAGTATTACAGCGGCAGAAAGGATGTTTGAGGACTCGTCTACTGAGGTAGTATGGGCCGAGGTTAGAAACAGGAGAGACAGTCACCCTGTTGGGAGTTTCCTATAGACCTCCGAATAGTTCCAGAGATGTAGAGGAAAGGATAGCGAAGATGATTCTCGACAGGAGCGAGTGTAACAGGGTAGTTGTTATGGGGGACTTTAACTTTCCAAATATTGACTGGAAATACTACAGTTCGAGTACTTTAGATGGGTCAGTTTTTGTCCAGTGTGTGCAGGAGGGTCTTCTGACACAGTATGTAGACAGGCCAACCAGGGGCGATGCCACATTGGATTTGGTACTGGGTAATGAACCCGGCCAGGTGTTAGATTTAGATGTAGGTGAGCACTTTGGTGATAGTGATCACAATTCGGTTAGGTTTACCTTAGCGATGGGCAGGGACAGGTATATACCGCAGGGCAAGAATTATAGCTGGGGGAAAGGAAATTATGATGCGATTAGGCAAGATTTAGGATGCGTAGGATGGGGAAGGAAACTGCAGGGGATGGGCACAATCGAAATGTGGAGCTTATTCAAGGAGCAGCTACTGCGTGTCCTTGATAAGTATGTACCTGTCAGGCAGGGAGGAAGTTGTCGAGCGAGGGAGCCGTGGTTTACTAAAGAAGTTGAAGTGCTTGTCAAGAGGAAGAAGGCAGCTTATATTAGGATGAGACGCGAAAGCTCAGTTAGGGCGCTTGAGAGTTACAAGCTAGCCAGGAAGGATCTAAAGGGAGAGCTAAGAAGAGCAAGGAGAGGACACGAGAAGTCATTGGCGGATAGGATCAAGGAAAACCCCAAGGCTTTCTATAGGTATATCAGGAATAGAAGAATGACTAGAGTTAGATTAGGGCCAATCAAGGATAGTAGTGGGAAGTTGTGTGTGGAATCAGAGGAGATAGGGGAAGCGTTAAATGAATATTTTTCGTCAGTATTTACAGTAGAGAAAGAAAATGTTGTCGAGGAGAATACTGAGATTCAGACTACTAGGCTAGATGGGATTGAGGTTCACTAGGAGGAGGTGTTAGCAATTTTGGAAAGTGTGAAAATAGATAAGTCCCCTGGGCCAGATGGGATTTATCCTAGGATTCTCTGGGAAGCCAGGGAGGAGATTGCAGAGCCTTTGTCCTTGATCTTTATGTCGTCATTGTCGACAGAAATAGTGCCGGAAGACTGGAGGATAGCAAATGTTGTCCCCTTGTTCAAGAAGGGGAGTAGAGACAGCCCTGGTAATTATAGACCTGTGAGCCTTACTTCGGTTGTGGGTAAAATGTTGGAAAAGGTTATAAGAGATAGGATTTATAATCATCTTGAAAAGAATAAGTGCATTAGCGATAGTCAGCACGGTTTTGTGAAGGGTAAGTCGTGCCTCACAAACCTTATTGAGTTTTTTGAGAAGGTGACCAAACAGGTGGATGAGGGTAAAGCAGTGGATGTGGTGTATATGGATTTCAGGAAGGCGTTTGATAAGGTTCCCCACGGTAGGCTATTGCAGAAAATACGGAAGTATGGGGTTGAAGGTGATTTAGAGCTTTGGATCAGAAATTGGCTAGCTGAAAGAAGACAGAGGGTGGTGGTTGATGGCAAATGTTCATCCTGGAGTTTAGTTACCAGTGGTGTACCGCAAGGATCTGTTTTGGGGCCACTGCTGTTTGTCATTTTTATAAATGACCTGGATGAGGGCGTAGAAGGGTGGGTTAGTAAATTTGCGGATGACACGAAGGTCGGTGGAGTTGTGGATAGTGCCGAAGGACGTTGTAGGGTACAGAGGGACATAGATAGGCTGCAGAGCTGGGTTGAGAGATGGCAAATGGAGTTTAATGCGGAAAAGTGTGAGGTGATTCACTTTGGAAGGAGTAAAAGGAATGCAGAGTACTGGGCTAATGGGAAGATTCTTGGTAGTGTAGATGAGCAGAGAGATCTTGATGTCCAGGTACATAAATCCCTGAAAGTTGCTACCCAGGTTAATAGGGCTGTTAAGAAGGCATACGGTGTGTTGGCTTTTATTAGTAGGGGGATCGAGTTTCAGAGCCACGAGGTCATGCTGCAGCTGTACAAAACTCTGGTGCGGCCGCACCTGGAGTATTGCGTGCAGTTCTGGTCACCGCATTATAGGAAGGATGTGGAAGCTTTGGAAAGGGTGCAGAGGAGATTTACTAGGATGTTGCCTGGTATGGAGGGAAGGTCTTACGAGGAAAGGCTGAGGGACTTGAGGTTGTTTTCGTTGGAGAGAAGGAGGAGGAGGAGAGGTGACTTAATAGAGACATATAAGATAATCAGAGGGTTAGATAGGGTGGATAGTGAGAGTCTTTTTCCTCGGATGGTGATGGCAAACACGAGGGGACATAGCTTTAACTTGAGGGGTGATAGATATAGGACAGATGTCAGAGGTAGTTTCTTTACTCAGAGAGTAGTAGGGGCATGGAAGGCCCTGCCTGCAACAGTAGTGGACTCGCCAACTTTAAGGGCATTTAAGTGGTCATTGGATAGACATATGGATGAAAATGGAATAGTGTAGGTCAGATGGTTTCACAGGTCGGCGCAACATCGAGGGCCGAAGGGCCTGTACTGCGCTGTAATGTTCTAATGTTGGTGGACAAATTATTAGAAAAAAATTCTGAGGAATAACATAAATCGTCACTTAGAAGGCATGAATTAATCAAGGACAGTCAGCATGGATTCATTAAGGGAAGGTCATGTCTGACTAAAGTGACTGAATTTTTTCAGGCAGTAATAAGGAGAGTCAAAGCAGGTAGCGTATTTGATGTAGTTTACATCAAGCAAAGCTTTTGACAAGGTCCCACAGGGAAGACTGGTCAGAAGAGCAAAAGTCTGTGGGATCCAAGGGAAATTGGCAAGTTGGATCCAAAATAGACTCAGTGGCAGGAAGCAAGGGGTAATGTTCAACAGTGTTTTTGTGACTGGAAGGCTGTTTCCAATGGGCTTCACGGGGCTCGGTATTATATACCACGCAAAGCAAGGGGCCTACCAATGACTTAGCCTTAAATGTAGGGGACATGATTAAGAAGCTTGCTGATGATACAAAAATTGGTTGTATAGTTGATAGTGTGGAAGATGGATGTAGACTACAGGAAGATATCATTGCATTGGTCAGATGGACAGAAGTATGGCAAATAGAATTCAATCCAGAGAAGTGTGAGGTAATGTATTTGGGGAGGAAAAAAGGGGTAGGTGAATGTGTGTGTGTGGAGGGTGGGGAGATGGATGTTGTGTATATGGCAGTGTAATGAGGTGAGGACAGGATTGAAGACTTCCCCGTCACTAAGTGTCCAAACTCTCACAGGAAAAGTAACTCTTTAGTCAAAGCACCAGAACACTCCTTATACCACTTGAACTAAAATATTAACACACACTGAAGCCATCATAAAGCGTGAAAAACAAAAAAGGGAAAAAAAATCTACAGTACGATCAGGCAATTAAACGTCCAGTCTAAACTGAATGTAGGTAAATTGTATGTCAGTAAATGCTTTGCGCAAATTGAAGGGCCAACTCGTCCTCCAGTAGTAGACAGAATACATCAAAACAGCAAGGACTTGTTGGTTGCCCCATCAAGTCTGTAAGATTATACCTTATACCAGTTTAAAGCAGCTGTCAGATTCTGTTGTGTTAAAACACACACAAAAAGATGCAATATGCTGAATATAGTGGTTGTGTAACCGCTATAACTAATGTATCATAGGAAGAAATGCATAGGCACAGTTCTATTTACTTACTTTCCTCCAACAAGAAATAAGCTTTCTGCAACCAACTGAAACAGACAATACATCCTAGTTACTCCATTTGTTCTCTCATTCTCATACACATAATTTTACTTTGTTATTAAGTTGCACATTTACGTGCTCTCTCTGGTCAGGGTAGAGCACAGAGTAACAATAGCACAATGCTTTGTATATGCCATACAAACACAGGCAAGAATTCTAGTTGGAAGATTGAATATTTCTTTGGCAAAAGGCTCAGATCATGAGGGGAAGGGCAAAATGACAGCTGTTGCTGGGGACTGAAGTCAGGCAGCATAATGTACCTATGGAAAACAAGGAATTTCAGTGAGAGGTGGTGATCTGTGTATTTATACGTCAGCCTATAGATCCCTTGTGCTGGGGTATGTGTGGTGGGTGGGCCTGCAGAAAGGGGTCCCCATTGACAAGCATAATCTGCTCTGTTTGGCAGATATTCTACGGGTTCTTTGTCCACCAGTTTGTTGTAGGGGTTGCACCAGAGCAGACAGATGCATTTTCTTGTTCATTGAAGTAAGAGTTGTGGATAACTTGTGATTGGTCAGGATTCCTAGTCTCAGTAGCAGTGGACAGAGTAGGCATAGAGGCATGTCATATGGATTGGTAAGATCAATTCTGGAGCTGGTGGCCTTCAGGATCTCCATTTAGAAGGGCTTGAGGCGCAAGACCAGAATGTATATACTTTGTCCTTTGGCCATAATCCCACCAGCAGTCATCTGATAGGGGTAGGCAGAATTAGTGAAGTTTGACTGGGGGTGAGGTATGCATGGTAAGAATTTTGAGCAGGCCCTCCTTCAATCCATTGCAGGTTGAGTTTGTGAGGATCAGCCTCAGTGCCTTTACCAGTTCTGTCTAGGGAGCGAGTGACCTAGGTCATGTTCCCAAGATTTAGATTTCTCGATCACCTGGTGAAATAGCAGCCAGTGCTGAACAGAGTTTAAGAGATGTGCCTGCAAAGGGTGGGGGGGCACCTTGCGTCGGTTCGCACTGGATTTTACGTAATGCAGCCAGGTCAGTGAGGCAGCGTCAGATCTGGGCATAGCAAGGTCCCCTTACATCCTTGATATAGAAATATCCATCAGCTGATGGAAAGATATAATTAGGTCTGGAGCAGTCTGGCTATTTTAGTAAAGCCCTTCTTATAGTATGCTCTGAAGCTGCTTGCAGGAGGAGCCTCTGAAAGGCCACAGTTGTGATACAGCTGTCATGGCCTCAGAGAATATTAGTTCAGTGCAGACTTCCCTCTAGGTTGCATTGATTTGTGATACTATTCAATGTTTTTAGCTGGCCTTCTTCGTGGGTGTGAGAAGGGGATGCTGTGCAGTTTGATTGGTCAAGGAAACTTTGCTCCTATTTCCATTTTGGGGGAAAAAGGCCTTTCTCATAATAACTCCCTACCTGGAAAGTGGCACTGAATCTTTGAGCGACTCACTCTATCTACCCTTTTGGCATGATGTATTGTTGGCCTCTTTCCTGTCCACAAGAACCGGGAGATATAAAGGAACAAAATGAATGAATTGCTGGCGCAAATTCAACTTAGAGAGTATGACATGGCAGTCAGTATGGAGACATGGTTGCAAGAGAGTGAGGACTGAGAACTAATTATACCAGGTTATGTTCTACAGGAAAGATAGGGAATATGGTAGAGAGGGAGTAGTAGCCTAATGATTAAGGTTGAAATTACTTCAATGATAAGATCGGATATAAATGAGGGGTAAGTAGGCATTGGAGACTTTACAGGTAGAATTAAGAACTGGAAAAGAATTTAAGATTGTAGCCAGAGTTGTGTATAGACACCCTGGTAATAGCTGTGAAGTGGGAGATTGGATAAATAGAAAGATTAGATGAGCATTTAGTAACGGCAGAGTGGTTTTAATGGGCAATTTTAACTATCATACAGTTTGGGATAAGCAGACTAGCACGTCAGGAAGCTAAGTGAATTTCTCGACTGCGTCCGGGATAGTTCTCCGCAGTAGTATGTCCAAAAAGAAGCAAGGGGGTAGGCCATATAGGGTTTCGCAATGAGTAATGAACCAGACTGAGTCAACAGCCTAATGGTGCATGAACATTTATCTAATAGCAATCATAATACGACTGAGTTCAACGTCATGTTTGAACGGGAGAAACGAGAAACAGCCACTCAGATTCTAGATTTAAGTAAAATTGACTTTAATGGGATGAAACAGAGACAGCCCTCAGCAAACTGGGCAAATCTGTTAATAGGTAAAATGACAGATCAGTGGGAGGTGTTCAAAAAAAAATTTGATACACAGAACCTCTTTATAATACTAAGGGACAAGAGTTCAACTTGCGAAGAAAGGCAGCCATGAACAACTAAAAAGGTAAGAGACAACATTAAACTAAAAGAGAACGTTCAAAAATGCAAAACAAAAAGAGATCTTGTTAGCGGAACGATACAAAGGGTGACTAAGAGCTACAAAGAAGAAATATGAAAAGAAACTGGCAAGGGACATCAAAACACAAACATTTTTACAATGATGTTAGAAACAAGTGGTTAGAAGCAACGTGGGACCCTTTAAAATTGATAACAGTAATGCCAATGAAAATAAGGAAATGGCGGATTTACTGAAAAATTACTGTGTTCGTATTTACAGTAGAGGAAGAGATCAGCATGACAGATATCCCAAGGAAATTATTATTGAATCAATCAGGGGCAGGGACTCACCAAAATTAAAGTAAGCGAGATAACAGCAATGGAGAAATTAATGGCACTAAAGAGCAACAAATCTCCAGGACCAGATACGACACTCAGGTTGCAAAGGGCTTCCAAGGGTTTTAAAAGTAGGTGAGAACATTGCAGATGTCATAACTATAATCTTCAAACAGTCTCTCAATTCAGGAACCACTCCTTTAGATCAGAAAATTGGGCATGTCACACCACTATTTAAGAAAGATGAGAGAGAGCAGCCAGGGAATTATAGACCAGTTAGCCCACCATCTGTAGTCAGGAAATTGCTGGAGTCTATCATGAGGTATAAGGTGACTGAACATCTTGAAAATTTTCAGTTGATCAGAGAGCCAGCATGGATTCGTAACGGGGAGGCCATGCCTGATGAATCTGACTGACTTTTTTTTTTGAAGAGGCAAGTAAAGTAGTACTGGAGTACCGTGAGCAGTTCTGGGCATCACACCTTCGGAAGGATATAGTGGCCTTGGAGCGAGTGTAGCGTAGGTTTACTAGAATGATACCTGGTCTCCAAGGGTTAAATTACAGGAATGATCACACAAAGTAGCTCATATTCCCTGGAATTTTGAAGGTTCAACGGCGATTTGATCAAAGTTTTCAGTATACTAAGAAGGAACAGGTAGGGTGGATGGAGAAGCTATTTCCACTGGTTGGGGAGTCTCGGGCTAGGGGGCATAGTCTAAAAATTAGACCCAGGCCTGTCAGGAGTGAAATCCAGAAACACTTTGACATGCAAAGGGTGGTAAAAGTTTGGAACTCTCCAATTGCAAACGGCAACTGATGCCAGGTCAATCGCAAAGTTTAAATATGAGATTGATCCAAAGGTATTAAGGGATATGGAGTTAGGCTGCAGATCAGCCATGACCTCATTGAATGGTGTGGAACAGGCTCAAAGAGCTGAATGGCCTACTCCTGCGTTCCTCTGTGATACGCTTGGAAAGGTTACAGAAGTGTGGTGTCAGAATCTGAATGGGCAGCATTTGAATTGGTGGGTGGGTGGGTGCACATTGATTCTTTCTATTGCTTGTTCTCCCAACAGTGTTGCAGGCCAGCTGTTCAGGTCTGCTGGGTAATCCAATTCATTGAAAAATTGGGCGCACTACTGTGTGCACTAAGCATGTAAGGACAGTGCAATGAACTGTACGTAATTTGGCTGGCACAAGGTAATATTTCATGGTGCACTGTAAATTATGACGTTTCATGCTCCAAACTTTGCGGTGAGCTTACTCCAAAACTTCATTGAAAAGTAATTTGAATACACCGGAGTGAGCAAAATGGCAAACACTAATGCCAACCCCACATTTCATAATTCAGGAGTCAAACTCTTAAAAATCAAGATATTTGGTATAAAAATCATGAGTTACTATTTTTTCCAAACATAACCATTATAGATTGACACCTGGTTTATAAACCTCATTAGGGGTTTAATTAATTTCTAACAAGTCAGTATTCTTCACAAAACCTATATAACTGCCCCGTTTGGGTGTAACGAGGCCTAATTTCAAGGATCAACATCCTATGTCACAAGGACGCCTGAAAATCATCTGACCCAAGATCAAGTCAAGCCATTTTTTTCGGCGTCCAGAGTGGTTGCCTAAGACAGGCGTTTGGCCTCTTGCATAGACTAATGAGGGGCTTAATGCCTGATTTAGGACCCCTCAGGGAAACTGGGAGGCCGAGACATCAGGCCTGCTCCTGTGGGTCTCTCTTAAGAGGTTCTGCTTCTCTACTGCATGGGGGTCTTAGGGAGGTCTCTTTTGGAAGGCTCAGTAGTCTCCTAACCACCCCTCAAGTGGGTCTCTGAGCAGGGATCTCCCTCACTTACCCTCAATCTCTCTTCACCACTCCTCAATTGCAGGCAGCACCTGTGGAACCTCACCGTACCAACAGCGTGCACATTATAGCAACAAGGGAAACATATTGGGGGAGGAGGTACTCAAATTAGCCATGATTAGAACTCTGTTAAATCACATGCATAAAACATTACATCAACTTTGAAAATGCCAGTATTTAGTTGCAGGTACATTGCAACATACAAGTGCTGAATCCACACCTGGTACACTGTAACTGCACAAATACTGCTGAATATATGTGTCCAATTAGAGCGCAGGTTTTTCTGAGAGCTTGGATTAAAATTGGCCCTACTCTGAAAGCGACTCAACACATGGCAAATGCTGGCTCTCACATGCTTCTCTCTCCACAGATGCTGCCAGACCTGCTGAGTGTTTCCAGCACTTTCTAAACTCATAAGGGTAGCAGCCAATGACTTACCCTACCTGGATCAATTAAGCAGATCAATATTGACCTGACCAGGGTAATTGAATCCTGAATTTCAAATTCTTTCACTATGCTGAACTTAATCACTTACAGTTAATTGTTTGAGCTATGGACACACACAGCTGCTGTGTTCTGTTTCCAATATTCTTCTACATTTGATTGTTTTTACTATTTATTTAGAAAATGAGTAATCTAAATTACCTAAAAAAAAGTCTCAGATTCAACAGTGGGATGAAGTTGACCTTGTTTCACAAGTTTCTCAGGTGCAAAATGGGAGCAAAAGGACCATTTCAACAGCCTGTTTTGAATTACTGAAGAACAATACAGAATCATAGAATGACAGGCCATTCAGCCCATCATGCCAAAACTTTGATAGAGATATCCAATTAATCCCACTCCCCTGCTCTTTCCCTATAGCCTTGTAATTTTTGTCCCTTTGAGCATTAAACAAATTCTCTTTTGAATGTTACTATAGCTTCCAACACCCTTTCAGGTAGTGCATTCCAGGTAACACCTCACTGTAAAAAAAAAATGTTTCTTCATGTCGCCTCTGATTCTTTTGCCAAACCCCCAGATCTGTGTCCTCTGGTCCCCTTCTGGCAATGGAAACACACTCTCTTTATTTACCCTATCAAAACCATTCATGAATCTGAACAACTCTATCAAATCTCCTCTTCACTGTCTCTGCTCTAAGGAGAACAACCTCCACTTCTCCAGTCTCTCCACATAACCAAAGGCCCTCGTACCTAGTACCATTCTAGTAAACCTCCTCTGCACCCTTTCCAAAGCTTCGACATCCTTCCTAAAGTCGAGTGCCCAGAAGTGAACACAATACTCCAGCTGAGCCCTAACTAGTTTCAGGCTGTCTGACACCCAGCATTGGATGAGCAGAAATTTCCTTCAACTAAATACTGGGAAGACCAAAGCTGTTGTTTTCGGTCACTGCCACAAACTCTGACACTCTCCCTGGCAACCGTCTGAAGATGAAGTTCTTTGCAACCTGAGTATCGTATCTGACCCAGAGATGAGCTTCCGACCGCATATCTACACCATCACCAAGTTCACCTACTTTCACCTCCACAACATTGCCTAATCTCTGACCTCCACCAGCCCTACAACCCTCCAAGATCTCTACATTTGTCCAATTACACCCCTCTTGCCATTCTATATTATAGTCGTTCCACCACGAACAGTGAACTCTAGAATTGCCATCCTAAATCTTGTAGCCTTTCCACCTTTCTCTCAACATTCCATAAAATACTTGTTAAAACCTACCTCTTTGACCAAGCTTTTGGTCACGTGTCTTAATAACCCATGTCAAATTTTGCTTAATAATGTTCTTGCGAAACGCCTTAGGACAGTTTATTATGTTAAAGGCACTATATAAATGCAAATTGTCATTGTTGTTAACATAACATCTTTGGTTTTGTACTCTATTCTTCTATTAATAAAGTCAAGGATCCATATGCTTTTTTAAAAAAAAAAATAACAGGCAACTTCAAAGATTTGTGCACATATACCCCTAAGGTGCACCCCCTTCAAAATTATACCATTTAGTTCATAAATGACTTGGAGTTTGCTGTAACAATGGCGAGGTTATACGTGCTGTTATTACAGATTAAATCTGATAGCAATTTCTGGCATCTGCCCCTGCCAAGCTAAACATGGAAATCCAGAAATTGCTGTCAGAGATGCTCTGCTCAACCACAGGGTGCGCTGTTGCAGTCCTCATTGATTTCAGTGCTCAGATTCAGTAGTGGCATGAAATTCAGGGCACTTACCCAAGGGTTCCTCACTAAGTATGGCTGAAAAAGTTAGGACTGGTAAGTTTAGGAGCAGATGAGTTTTTAAACAGTGTAGTAAGTGATAATTACTGCTACTATTTACTTGGTCAAAGAGGTGGGTTTCAACAAGTGTTTTATGGAATGTTGAGGAGAGAAAGGTGTAACCTAAATTTCATGCCACGACTGTGATTTCAGTGCTCAGTCGATCAATGATGACTGCAACAGCGTACCCAGTGGTGGAGCAGAGCATCTCTGACAGCAATTTCTGGATTTCCACATTTAGCTTGGCAGATGCAGATGCTAGAAACTGCCGTCAGATTTACCCTCTAATAACAGCGCTGATAATCTCTCTGGCTCTGGAAACATAATTTTAAGTGTGGAGATTCGTTCTCTAAGAAAATTATTTTGCACATTTTTGAAAAAAATCTTTTTTTCTGCTTCACTCTTCCAGCATGCTCCTTGAATCACATGTATTTCAAAATCTTAATTTTGTTTCCTATACATGATTTCAATGTAATTTATATATTTTTTTCTTAACTGATTTAGACTCAGTGTGGCTCATTGAGGATTCTTCAATCTGATTGAAGAGCCTCGTTGTTACTTGCCCTGGTCACAGAACGCAGTGAAATAAGACGCCAGTTTAGTCGAAATCTCCGCTGACAAACCCCCAAAAAGTCTGTGAGCGACTGTGCACAAAGTGAAAGCTGTTCCCTCACTACTGAGAGCAAAATTTGGACCATTGTCTCTCTTCATTCTTCCCACCAGAATGTATCACTTCACCCTTCTCGCCATTAAATTTCATCTGTCATATGTCTACCTATTTCACCAGACTGCCTATGTCATCCTGAAGTCCATTGCTATCTGCCTCACTGTTTGTTACCTTTCTAAATTTCATATAAATTTGCAAAATTTGAAATTATACCCTGTATACCCAAATTCTTGTCATTAATATATATCAAAAAGAATAATAGTCCGAATACTGATCCCTGGGGAACACCACTGTTTACTTCCCTTCAGTCTGAAAAACAACCATTAACCACTACGTCCTGTCTCAGTCAATTTTGTATCCACATTGCCACCGTCCCTTTAATTTTGCTAACAAGTTTATTATGTGGTACTTTGTCAAACACTTTTGACAGTCGATATATAAATCAACTGGATGACTGGGTTTATCCTGCTAGCCTTTTACCTCTGAAAAAAAGGGTGTAATGTTTGCAATCCTCCAGATCTCTTGAACCACTTTCACATCCAATGAAAATGGGAAGAATACGGCAAGAGCCTCTGCAATTTCCATCCTTACCACGCACCCCACCCAACATAGGATGCATCCCATCCAGACTGGGTGACGTTTCTACTTTGAGAACTACCAGCCTATTTATCTATTTTTACCCTATCCACTACCTTCTCCTTTACTGCTACACTGGCAACATTCCCTTCCTGAGTGAAGACAGACACAAAGTATTTATTTATTACCCCAGCCATGCCCTCTGCCTCCACGAGAAGATCTCCTTTGTCATTCCTAGTTAGTCCCTACCTTCCTTTGACTACTCTTTTACTACTTGTGCATTTATAAAAAGATTTTTGGGTTCCCTTTTATGTAATCTGATACAACCAACAGATTTCCATCGACCCACACTGGGTCACATTTGCATAATCGCACAAGGTCACATTCTCTGAATAAGTCATTTGATACAGTGTCCTATTATTTGACAACAATTGAACTGTATGAAAAAATATGCAAGCCTGCAGTTGACACAGAATTCCATATTGTTAAGAACGAGGTGGCATAGTGGGATGGGAAAATTATCCCTTTAGCTCTGGAACCGGAGGTAAAATTCAGTCCATTCTACAGCTGCTTTAAAAGCACAAATTAATTAGGAAAGATTTGACCCAGTTTCCAGTAAGAATAAGCACACAACAAAGTGATTACCTCAGCTGATAAGGCCACGACAATTGCTGATAAAGGAAATGAAAAAAAAAAAATCACACTGGGGTTGCAGTAGGAATAGCTTCATGAGCATGGAGGAAAAAAAGTACATTATTGGAGGACAAAGATCCCACAGCCTGCACCAGATGTGGGAGTGCTCCATTACCCAGCATTCAAATCACTCATCTGATGAGCACAAAATTCACCCCCCCAAAAGATCTAAATAATAAATTGTACACTAAAATTTACAGTCTATGTCACTGATATGCGAGTAAGGAGAGGATAATAATGTGTGTACATCTGCATTCTCTTGAGGACATCATTGACTGAAGGCATTCATGCTGATACTATGTTGTCACTTTTGTATCATTTGCTTGAATTCATTGAACAGTCTACTTTGTATTGGTATTACACGGAACGTAATCCCCAAAGAGCCTAATAAAAGCTCAAGGTTCTCAATCTATTCTTGATGGGAGCTTTTAGAATGCTGTGACAGTCATATCAAAAGCTGAATCTTTTCACTATGTAGTAGGGCCTGGAACAATATCCTGTTTAGACAGTGGAATCTCATTACACTGAAGTCATTTCTGCCACATCAAAATCTTTACCTCCTTCCATCTCAAATTTTCTCCCCACTTCTCCCAAAGGCATGAAATCATGCTGAGGTATGGTTCTGTAGACTAGAGCTTCTCCTCATCCTTTTCATTATGTTGACCTGTCTGCCTCTTACCATTACGCAGAGGCCAATCTCCTCAGGCAGTGTTCATTGGCTAACAGGAGTCAACAACATGAATAGTGAAAATGGTACACCCCCTGATGGAAAACTAGATTTGCAGAGCAGTGACAAATAATGTTCCATCTGCTTTAATTGAAAGCTGAAAAGGTGCATTTTTAGTTTCCATTGATCTGTGGGATGCAGATTTAAAACTGTATCTAAATTCCATTTATTCCAGACTTTACTCCAACCACCAAATCTGTTTTCCCTCTAATCCATTTGTTTTTCGTCTCGTGTGAATGTGTGTGTGAATGTGTGCGTGAATGTGCAGCATATTTTAGTCATTTTAACCAGGGTAGAGTGTTCAGTGTAATAAGTGTACATGTTTCTTGTTTAACTCAAGAAAACCTGTCTGTCTAGTTCTTTTGCAATTATATTAGAGCAATAAGAGCAAGTGCTCACTGAAGTGCTAAGTTCAATCACTGTGTTCAAAGTGGATAAACCCTGTTGCGGTCAAACCAGAGAAGGGGTGAAAGGGTAGCCTGAGACTAAAGCCTGGCTACCCGACCCGAACCTGACCAAACTCAACTACATGCATCCGGTTCGGATTGGGTCTGTATTCAGCGTCCAGCATTTGGGCTCAAGCTTGGGTCGGGCTGGACTGTACTGTTTTGTTTTGCATTTTTTAGTTCATGATCTTTTTCTGTTTCAAAAATATTTTGTTACTTTCGGGTTGGGTGGGGCATTTTAAAAAATTAAAGGGCTCGGGCCCCTGGTTGGGTCGGCTGTTGTCGGGTCGGGTTTTAATTTTATACCCGAGCCAGGCCTTTACCTGAGACCCCTCCTCCCTCACCTGGCCGTAACACAATAACCAACATTTCTGATTCCAACACTTCATTAACAGTCCTTTATCTTAGTTGGGGCGTGCGAGTACATTCCGAGAAGTTTCTCTCTTTACAACTTCGCCTGAATACCACACTGTACCTGCAATGCGATTTAAGGTGACCCAGTAATGCTCATCGGGGCTGTATGTGTCCCTCGACCACTGCAACAAGTCCTTCGCCCGCTTGTCCTGCAGTACAAAGTTGACAAACGCTCTGGTGAGAGCATAGTAAGCGGAGCCGAAGTAAAGTTTCAGACCGTGCGGCACACTCCCCGTCTTTTTCATTCGTGTCTTTACCACATAAGACTGGCCCGGGGTCATGTGCTCCCTGTACACGTGGGCAGTTCTGTGCTTCATGTGCTCTGGCTGCAAGATTCCCGGGGTGATGTTTTTATTCTTCCACTGATTTTTTAAGCACTGCACCAGCTCCCTGTTGGTTTTCAGCGGGTAATCCTGGCCGCACAGGTTAATCGCGTACTTCCACTTGACCTGGGAGAGCACCAGCTCCTCCATACAGTTAATATCCGCCTGCAGCCGCGAAAACCCGCCGTAGACCACGTTCTCGGTCTTGGAGGCGAGGAACACGTTGTGGAAGCAGCCGGCCAGCTCCTGCACCCGTTGCCTGAAGTCCGCCGAACTCTTCCTGTCGACGTGGATGCAGTAGACGTTCTGGGGCATGTAAATGGCCCTGAAGAGCCACTCCAGGGTCTGCAGGTCCTTGTGGACCACCAGGATGTAAGCCAGAGGGTAGTCCGCCTCCTCCTGGGACAGAGTCTCGGTGATGTAGGAGTCGGCAGCCAGCAGCCGGGAGCAGTTCACCGGCGCGCCTCCTCTCGCCTCCGGCCGACGGAGCTGCTCGCACTCGGCTCCGAGGACAAAGGCGGCCGCCTTCCCTTGGAAGAGCGCCGTGCACAGCTCGTCCGGATAGTCCCCGCATTCAGCGCGGTCAAACTTCCAGCGCTGGGGCTCACGGCGCTTGACTTTGCCGGTGATGTAGATGCAGAAGCAGATGACAGCGCTCACCGCGGCGCAGAACAAAAAGCTCCACTTTGCCGCATTCATTTGCGTCCCCTTTCGTGCCCGATTAAAGCCTCAGCTCTCCCATTGTTTTCACAAATTGCACTGCGATCTGACAGTTTCCCTGCCGCCGGTCTGCACCCCGCCCCATTCCTTGTCGGCCGTGTATTGGCTGCTCCGGTTCCTTTCCGCACCAACAGCTCCACCCATTATCCGCAAAAGGCCGGACCCTCCTCGTCTCTGATCCTTATTCGGAGAAACTAGAACATGTTGTAACCGGAAGCCAGTCTTCCTGGATTGAAATAAAAACAGCAGTTGCCGGGAACAGTCGATGAGTTTTCGTCCGAAAAACCAGGGGCCTGGAAGGTCAACTCTCCACAGATGCTGCCAGAGCTGCTGAGTATTCCCATCGGTTTCCGCTTTCCGGCATCCGCAGCTTTTTGCATTAGTCTTCCTGAATGTTTCAGTTCTGCTGCTTCACTGAAATCTTTGATAACCACCAGCGCCATAAATCTAAAACCTGATCGGGTAATTTTTGGCAAGATACCTTACAGACGAGGAACTGCATTGAATCCATCTGAATTCATATATATTCAGAACAGTCCTACATTCCCCACATTCATTAGCCCCAACCTTTTTCTTTTGGGCCTCCTTATCTCGAGAGACAATGGATACGCGCCTGGAGGTGGTCAGTGGTTTGTGAAGCAGCGCCTGGAGTGGCTATAAAGGCCAATTCTGGAGTGACAGGCTCTTCCACAGGTGCTGCAGAGAGATTTGTTTGTCGGGGCTGTTGCACAGTTGGCTCTCCCCTTTCGCCTCTGTCTTTTTTCCTGCCAACTACTAAGTCTCTTCGACTCGCCACAATTTAGCCCTGTCTTTATGGCTGCCCGCCAGCTCTGGCGAATGCTGGCAACTGACTCCCACGACTTGTGATCAATGTCACACGATTTCATGTCGCGTTTGCAGACGTCTTTATAACGGAGACATGGACGGCCGGTGGGTCTGATACCAGTGGCGAGCTCGCTGTACAATGTGTCTTTGGGGATCCTGCCATCTTCCATGCGGCTCACATGGCCAAGCCATCTCAAGCGCCGCTGACTCAGTAGTGTGTATAAGCTGGGGATGTTGGCCGCTTCAAGGACTTCTGTGTTGGAGATAAAGTTGGGGGATGGGTGGTGTTTGGGGTTTCTCCTGCTCCACCAGCATAATTTCTGCCAAACTTCCATCAAAAGCACAACAGTGGAACAGAAGAAGCCATGGGCTTCTTGGTGTCTTGAAAGAGTCCAGGTTTTCGCTTCTACCACACTGCCTGGTAATTGTCAAGAAAACATGCTATGCCAAATGAGGATTTTTAATTCATCAATTGGAAACCTAGATTAAACTTAAAAAAAGGAAAGCTGGAATATTAAATGCAACTTTTTACAAAAACTTTGCCACAGCTAAAAATGGCCACCACTATTTGCATTTGACAACCTTGCACATTTCAAGGCATCAAAGTGAAGACATGTCTGATTAGCCTGTATCCAAAACAATGGCTTTTCCCATTGATTGAACTACCTGATATTGCTTTCATTAGAAAGACATTCAAAGTCATCCTGGGACATTAACATTGAAAGGGTGAACCCCTCCAGAGGTAAACATTGACACCATGAGCCCTGAGAGACTGAAATTCCTAAACTCGAATCTCATTAGAAGGTACCGGAGAATACACTGAGACAGTCATGTGACTGTCCATTTCTTTGAGCTGGGAGTTTCTCTTGACAAGGCAGACAAGCCAGAGACTCAGTCTATGCAAAAGCCAGAAGGGCTTTCTCTCTCTCTCTCTTCAGAAAGCCTAGTGGGGCATGTGAAGCTTAGCTGCTGTCTGCTACATTCAAGACAAGGAAGGAAGCCCACTGCTCAACTATCTCCAAAAACAACTATCAACGCAGAACTTCAGGACCAGAAATTCAACCGGAAGACCACTAAAGCTACCAGTCACCAGGGACTGTATTTTTAAAAATTTGTTCTGGACTCTAATCCAACCCAAAATCTACTCCTCATCACTCTGTGTGTGTGATGCTCATGTGTGTGTGTGAGTGAAAGTGTAGTATACTTTTATTTTATTTAGATTGGGTTTAGATTTTCAAGTATATTAAACTAAACTTTTTCTTGTTTAAACTCGAAAACTTGTCCGATTAGTTCTTTTATGATCACAACAAAGGTAAAAAGTAAAACAATCACTGAAGTGGTAAGCACAGCCACTGTTTAAAAAGATATAAACCCTGTTGCAGTCAAACAAGGAGAGTGGCAAGAGAGGAGTCTTGTAACCCCTCCTCACCTGGCCATGACAGAATCCATTGCAAGTAGGTTTGCCAACTCTGGTTGGGAGGTATTCCTGGAGGTTGGATCACATGATGGCTGATCATGCGGCATCTGCAAATTTTATTGCATTTTTCTTATAAAGGTTGCGTTCCCTGTGGTGCTTTGTTCATGACTTAATGCCAGAAATTGTGCAAGAAGTTCTGAGAACTCGGAGACCAACCACAAGCATGCGAAGAAACGAAACCAAGGGTGATATAGAAGGGAAATCAAAGGTGGGGACAGAAGGCAAAGAGAGAAATGAAAGGGTGGGAGGAATTTTGATTCTGCCAGTAACTAATGGTTATTCACTCCAATTTCACTGATAACTAACTAATACTGGTAACACACAGATTCCCTTCATAACCAAGAGTCATACAATAACTCACTGAAAGTTTGAATGTAACTGGTAGTAATAGGTGTAACATCCTGATATCTTAACTGTAACTAGCAGTAACCCTAATACCTGGCTGCAGCTACAGCCAGAATCACCCTGGACTGCATAAAGTGTGATCAGACTCCCCAGTCAATGCCACTTGAAAAAAGGCACCACAGATGCTGCAGTTCTTTGAACAGCTGACAGAGAGGGTTGATGAGGGAAATGCAGTTGATGTGGTGTACATGGACTTCCAAAAGGCATTTGATACAGTGCCACACAACAGACTTGAGAGCAAAGTTACAGCTCATGGAATAAAAAGAACAGTAGGACCATGGATACGAATTGGCTGAGTGGCAGGAAACAAAGAGTCGTGGTTAATGGATGTTTTTCTGGATGGAGGAAGGTTTGCAGTGGAGTTCCCCAATGGGACCCTTGCTTTTCCTGATATATATTAATGATCTAGACCTTGGCATACAGGGCACAATTTCAAAGTTTGTGGATGATACAAAACTTGGAAGCATTGTGTACTGTGAGAAAGATAGTGTAGAGCTTCAAAAGGACATAGACAAGTTGGTGGAATGGGCAGACAGGTGACAGATGAAGTTCAATGCAGAGAAATGTGAAGTGATTCTTTTTGGTAAGAAGAACATGGAGAGACAATATAAAATAAAGGGCACAATTTTAAAGGAGGTGCAGGAGCAGAGGGACCTAGGTGTATATGTGCATAAGTCATTGAAGGTGGCAGGAAAGGTTGAGAGAGCAGTTAATAAAGCATACAGTATCCTGAGCTTTATTAGTAGGGGCATAGAGTACAAGAGCAAGGAAGCTACGTTGAACTTGTATAAGACACTAGTCAGCCTCAGCTGAAGCGTGTGTCCAGTTCTGGGCGCCGCACATGGACGTGAAGGCATTGGAGAGGGTGCAGAAAAGATTCACGAAAATAGTTCCAGGGATGAGGAATTTCAGTTGTGCAGATAGATTGGAGAAGTTGGGACTGTTTTCCTTGGAGAAGGCTGAGAGGTGGTTTATTTATTTTTATTTAGAGATACAGCACTGAAATGGGCCCTTCGGCCTACCGAGTCTGTGCTGACCAAGAATCACCCATTTATACTAACCCTACAGTAACCCCATATTCCCCACCATCTACCTACACTAGGGGCAATTTACAATGGCCAATTTACCTATCAAATAGAGGTATTCAAAATCATGAGGGGTCTGGACAGAGTAGATAGAGAGAAATTGTTCCCACTTGTGAAAGGATTGAGAATGAGAGAGCACAGATTTAAAATAATGCGTAAGAGAAGCAAAAGTGGCATGAGGAAAAACATTTTCACGCAGCTAGTGATTAAGGTCTGGAATGCACTCCTGAGAGTGTGGTGGAGGCAGGTTCAATTGAAGCATTCAAAAGGGAATCAGACAGATATATGAAAAGGAAGAATGTGCAGGGTTGCAGGGAGAAGGCAGGGAAATGGCATTAAGTGAATTGCTCGATCGCAAATGCAATGGGCCGAATGGCCTCTTTCTGTGCAGTAACAATTCTGTGATTTGCCTATATCCTTGGATTCTGGTTCGGACATGGGTTCTGTGCGAAGGTGACAACTTTGAACTGGAAGTCTTAACCAGAGCCAATCTTGCACGTCACACATCAAAACCAGCTGGCACAGACTGTTCTGATCCAAACCAGAGACTGTACAAAGGGCAGCAGGCCCACGTTAGGGGCACTTATTTCAGGATAAATTGTCCTAAACTCAGCTGAGTGCCAACATTTTTAAACCACTCCCTGGGCTCAGATTGAATAGAGAGTTTTTATAGACAGACAGAAATTACAGTGCTGGAGACCATTAAGGCCCCAGTGCCTATGCCAGTACCGACACTCTCTCCTGTAACCCCATTCCCTCCTAATACTGCTCTATTCCTCCTTTTCCAAGCATCCTTGATGGGCTAAATGGCCTCATTCTGTGCTGTAAATGACTCTATGACATCCCATTCCCTTTGAAATTATGTTCTATTCTCTGCCTCAATAGCCATTGGTGGTGAAACATGTCATGGTCTAAAAGTGCTCAGTTCAAAAACCTTCAACTTCACTCCCCCCATCTTCCGGTGAAGATAGTTGGTCTGTCCCCTTGTTCCCTAATCACCCACCTGTGGAAACAATCATTCAATATTTACCTGCAGTAATATCCCCAGGTTTCACTCACCCCTTCACTGGCTGCTCCTTTATGGATACTGCTCCCTCTCACTATGTATCTGCTTTGACTGCTTCCCACATCCACTCCATTCCGCACTCTCCCTCACGGCCAACACCGCCCTCCCCCCCACCCCCGTCCCAGCCACCCAAGATCCAAATAAATCGACTGCCAGTTCCATACATTTACTATCTTATATACCTCCATAACAACACTTCGCAGTCCCCTCCTCTCCAGGCCCTTCTCATAACTCTGGCCCTTGACACTAGGGATCACCTTCTGCTTCTTCCTGGCACTGCCCCACCTCAAGTGCTTGAATGTCTTGCTTTTCTCAAAGTATTGTCTGACCACAGCACTGTACAATTTGATTAAAACCTTGTCTGACTTATATTCTACAGCTCTCTCGAAGTAGTTTAACATCCAGTTTGTTGGCTTTGTTGATTACCACTTTATGTTGGTTTGGGCATATTGAGCATTGAATCTACTAAATCTTCCAGTCCTCTTTCAATATCAAGTTTAACTATTTCAACACCATTTATGGAGTAGGTTGTCACCTATTTTTCCTACCTTTGTGCAATACTTTACATTTTCCTGTGGTCCGGCCATCATAATGCAATTGAATGCCAAGGGGAGATGGTTAGATTCTCTCTTGTTTGAGATAGTCATTGCCTGGCACTTGTTTGGTGTGAATGTTACTTGCCACTTATCAGCCCAAGCCTGGATCTTGTCCAGGTCTTGCTGAATTTCTACATGGACTGCTTCAGTATCTGAGGAGTCAGGGCCCATAGCCTTTGCAGTATAAAGTGTCTTGAGTCATTTCTTGATATCACATGGAGTGAATCAAATTGACTGAAGACTGGCTGGCATCTGTGATGCTGGGGACTTCAAGATGAGGCTGAGATGGATCACTTCTGGCTGAAGATTGTTGCAAATGTGTCAGCTTTACCTTTTGCACTGATGTGCTGGGCTCCCCCATCATTGAGTATGGGGATATTTGTGGAGCCACCTCCTCCTGTTAGTTGTTTAATTGTCCACCACCATTCACAACTGGATGTGGCAGGATTGGAGATCTTAGATCTGATCCGTTGATTGTGGGATTACTTAGCTCTGTCTATTGCATGCTGCTTCTGCTGTTCGGCAAGCAAGTAGTCCTGAGTTGTGGCTTCACCAGGCTGACGCCTCATTTTGAGGTATGCCTGGTGCTGCTCCTGGCATGCCCTCCTGCACTCTTCATTGAACCAGGGTTGATCCCCCAGCTTGATGGAAATGGAAGAGTGGGGGATATGCCGGGCCATGAGATTACGGATTATGGTTTACAATTCTGCTGCTGTTGATGGCCCATAGTGCCTCATGGATGCCCAGTATTGAGTTGCTAGATCTATTCAAAATCTATTCCATTTAGCATGGTGGTAGTGCCACATAACACGATGGTGGGGACCCTTAGTGAAGACATGACTTCGTCTCCACAAGGACTGTGCGGTGGCACTCCTACCAATACTGTCATGGACAAATGCATCTGCGACAGGCAGATTGGTGAGGAGGAGGTCAAGTATGTTTTTGCCTCCTGTTGGTCCCCTCAACACCTGCTGCAGATCCTTTCGAGTGATTATGTCCTTTAGGACTCAGCCAGCTTGGTCAGTAATGGTGCTACTGTGCCACTCTTGGTGATGGACATTGAAGTCCCCATCCAGAGTATTCTGTGCCCTTTCTACCCTCAATGCTTCCTCCTTGTGGTGTTCAACATGGAGAAGTACTGATTCATCAGCTGAGGGGGGCGGATGGTAATCAGCAGGAGGTTTCCTTGCCCATGTTTGACCTGATGCCATGAGACTTTATGGGATCTGGAGTCCATATCGAGGACTCCCAGGGCAACTCCCTCCCAACTGCATACCACTGTGCCACTACCTCTGCTGGGTATGTCTTGCCAGTGGGAAAGGACATACCCAGGGATGGTGATGGCAGTGTCTGGGACATTGTCTGTAAGGTATGATTCCGTCAGTATGACTATATCAGGCTGCTACTTGACCAGTCTGTGGGACAGCTCTCCAAAACTTTGGCACGTCCCCATATGTTAGTAAGGAGGACTTTGCAGGGTCTACAGGGCTGCATTTGCCATTGTCATTTCTGGTGCCTAGGTAGATGCTGGGTGGTCCGTCTGGTTTCATTCCTTATTGAGTTTGTCGTGGCTTGTTACAATTGAGTGGCTTGCTAGGCCATTTCAGAGGGCATTTAAGAGTCAACCACATTGCTGTGGGTCTGGAGTCACATGTAGGTCAGACCAGGTAAGACAGCAGATTTCCTTCCCTAAAGGACATTAGTGAACCAGATGTGTGGTGAGGGGTTTGGGTGGTTCCCACTATTCAACCCCCACCTGACCACAGCAAGTGTTTTTTTGTTATTAGGGTTTAGCCCCTTTGTATTTTATTTGTCAAATAAACAGGCAACGACAGGTTTTCTTGCAGGTTTAGAACAGAAGATTAATTATTTATTGAGCAATATACCTTACCTGAAATTGGTCCAACTGCATCCACTCACTCATTCACTCGCACACAGACACAGGAAGAGACAGATAGAGAGGAAGAGAGGTAACAGTATAAAAGCAAAACACTGCGGATGCTGGAAATCTGAAATGTGGGTGTTGAATTGAAATTGCAAGCAACCAGAAGCTTGATCACCCAATCTGCGTTTGGTGTGCCCAGTGTAGAGGAGACCACATTGTGAGCAGCGAGTACAGCACACTGCTCTCACACCCACATTTATGTCCTTGGTCTGCTGCAGTGTACCAGTGAACATCAATGCAAGCTCAAGGAACAGCACATCATTTTTCAATTAGGCAGTGTTACGACCAGGTGAGAAAGGTGTCTAGGGTTCCCTCTTAGCCTTTACCTGGTCTTACCGTAACAGAGTTTAATTTTGAAAACACTGTGTTTTTAGCTCCCCCTTGGTGAATCCTTGTTCACCACTTCCCAATTATAAGGCAAAGAAACCAGCACAAACAGGTTTTCTTAGGTTGAAAGAAGAGATGTTGAAATGTATTAAACATGAACTTAAACTCTAATTCCGTTGACGCCTACGGATAAACGACACACCCAAGCTAGCATGCATACGTGATACACACATGCAAATAGAGACAGAAAAGAGCAGATGAAAAAAAAGTGAAAAGTTTGAGGCAATATCTGAAGAGTTTTTGTTACAGATCGAGCTCATTGTAGAGTCCTTGATTGTAGGTAGATCTTGCTTTTCATTGGGGCCCAGTATTCTTCTTAAACCTTGTTTGCTGTAGGAGACTTTTCTCTCTTGGGGTTCATGTGGCTTTAGTGGATTCAGAGGCTTGTGAGAAAGAGATGGAAGCAGACAGAAGAGATCTTCTCAGTCTAGGAGCAAACAGTTTTTCTCAGTCCAAACTCTCTGTGGCTAGTTCAAAAGACCCCTAGAGCAGCCAGTTAGTCATGTGACCAGCTGGTAATTGCATCACCCCAGCAGGCCCCGGAATGCGCTTCCCCACCCCCTCACTGTCTGGTGATTAACATCAATTGTGGGGTGAATCTGTCATGGAATGGTCCTTTGTCTACACAAGCACCGTCAGTTAAAATGCAAATGTCTTTTCCAGCCACGGCTGATCTGTTTAACAAGTCATTTCCTCACTCCAGTCTCACGCCCAATGGGATTCCCAACTTAATGCCTTTTGTGGTGGAGACTCGGCATTTCTGGTCCCCCAGTTTCTAAAGTTGCCAGTTGTCTCCCAACCCTTTTATCCCAGATTTCTGCATCAGGCCACAAATAAATTTGGGAACAAGGTACATTCTGCTGAATCAAGAGGAGTCACCTCAAGGCAATTCAATTTCCCTTTACTAAGGACAAAATGCTGCAAGTGGTAAACACAAATGGCCACCATCTGGCTTGCTGCCAGATGTTGTCCTTCCATGGGTCCACACAGTACGCTTGGTCTACTTGGATTTCCAACAATCCAGTTTCTTTTTAATTCGTTCAGAGGATGTGGTCATCGCTCACTAGGCCAGCATTAGTTGCCCATCCCTAATTGCCCTTGAGAAGATGGTGGTGAGCTGCCTTCCTGAACCGCTGCAGTCCTTGGGGTGTAGCTACACCCACGGTGCCATTAGGAAGGGAGTTCCAGGATTTTGACCCAGCGACAGTGAAGGAACGGCAATATAGTTACAAGTCAGGATAATGTGTGGCTTGGAGGGGAACTTGCAGGTGGTGGTGTTTCCACGCATCTGCGACCCTTGTCCTGCTGCGTATCTTTCTCAGCCTCTTCTTCCTCCTCCTCCTTCTGATGAACTATGTCGATTTAGTACTTCACCCTCTTCAAGGTCCACTCTAGAGGGCTATATTCAGGAAAGCACAGCTGACCATCACAATGTGCAAGACCCTTGCAGGAGTTTACTGCGAGGCACCACCCAACTGGTCCAGGCACCGGAACCGCATCTTCAGAAACCCAATGGTCTGCTGGATGGTGGTCATTGTGAGCATATGTCTTCAGTTCAGTATGTGCCTCCATCTCGGGTCATGTAAAGGGGGGAGTAGCCATCTCTCCAAGTGATAGCACTTGTCCCATAGAATCCATCCACGGAGTTTCAGTGATAACATGAAGAGCTGTGGCACCTTGGACTGCCAGATGTTGAAGGCATCATAGCAGCTGCCAGGATAGCGAGCGCACACATGCATAAAGCACTTGTGGCCGCAGACCAGCTGAACGTTTAGGGAGTGGAGGCCCTTCCTGTTGATTAATCTCGCTGGCCGCTCAATCTGTGCCTTGCTGGCCACATAGGAGCAATCAATGATGCCCTGCACCTGCCGGAACCTGCAGGCGAATCCCACTGCCCTTTATGCCTGCACAACCACATTTGTTTGAAATTGTTTGCACTGTGCTGCTTTCAGAAATAGGGCATCAATGACCTGCGAGATGCAATGGTGTGTTGTGGCTTGTGACATGCCACCAAGGTTCGCAGCTGATCCTTGGAATGAGCCAGAGGCGAAAAGTTCAAGGCCTACTGGCAGGGCATGGCAAGCAGTGGTGGAGGGTCTGAAGTCTTCCTCAGTGAAGGCACAAATCTGTGTTGCCATCTGCTTAGATAGGCCCAGTCTCCTGCTGCACTGATTCTCTGACATGGCCAGGTAGCTTCTTCTTCAGCCCTACATTCAATGCTGAGGTTATGGCCTTTGCTGCCTCCCTGTCTCTTGTTCCTCTCCTCTGCCCCCTCATGCACAGGACTCTGCATCTGCTCCTGGGGATACTGATCCTCATGGCTTACACGTCCCTATCTCTGAGTACTGTAATTCCATGTCTGGCTGTTGCCTTGCTTGTGGTCAGCTGCACCCACAATGCTTACTGGACTCTGCTTCTGATGGACATGCGATCTCTGGAGGATCACCATCCCCTCCAATGATGAAGCATGCACAGACTACTTGCTGTACTAACTCTGCTCACCCAATGGGACCTGTGTGCCAATGGACGAGGGTACCTCTCAGCCGTACACACTTTTATGGGCCTACAAACAAACAAAGAACAAAGAATAGTACAGCAGCGGAACAGGCCATTCGGCCCTCCAAGCCTGCGCCGTTCTTGATGCCTGTCTAAACTAACACCTTCTGCACTTCCTGGGACCGTATCCCTCTATTCCCATCCTATTCATGTATTTGTCAAGATGCCTCTTAAACGTCATTATCGTACCTGCTTCCACCACCTCCCTCGGCAGCAAGTTCCAGGCACTCACCACCCTCTGTGTAAAGAACTTGCCTCGCACATTCCCTCTAAACTTTGCCCCTCGCACCTTAAACCTATGTCCCCTAGTAACTGACACTTCCACCCTGGGAAAAAGCTTCTGACTATCCACTCTGTCCATGCCACTCATAACGTTGTAAATCTCTATCATGTCGCCCCTCCACCTCCGTCGTTCCAGTAAAAACAGTCCGAGTTTATCCAACCTCTCCTCATAGCTAATGCCCTCCAGACCAGGCAACATCCTGGTAAACCTCTTCTGTACCCTCTCCAAAGCCTCCACGTCCTTCTGGTAGTGTGGCGACCAGAATTGCACGCAATATTCTAAGTGTGGCCTAACTAAAGTTCTGTACAGCTGCAGCATGACTTGCCTATTTTTATACTCTATGCCCCGACCGATGAAGGCAAGCATGCCGTATGCCTTCTTGACTACCTTATCCACCTGCGTTGCCACTTTCAGTGACCTGTGGACCTGTACGCCCAGATCTCTCTGCCTGTCAATACTCCTAAAGGTTCTGCCATTTACTGTATACTTCCCACCTGTATTAGATCTTCCAAAATGCATTACCTCACATTTGTCTGGATTAAACGCCATCTGCCATTTCTCCGCCCAAGTCACCAACTGATCTATATCCTGCTGTATTCTCTGCCAATCCTCATCACTATCCGCAACTCCACCAACCTTTGTGTCGTCCACAAACTTACTAATCAGACCAGCTACATTTTCCTCTAAATCATTTATATATACTACAAACAGCAAAGGTCCCAGCACTGATCACTGCGGAACACCACTAGTCACAGCCCTCCATTCAGAAAAGCACCCTTCCACTGCTATCCACTGTCTTCTATGACTGAGCCAGTTCTGTATCCATCTTGCCAGCTCACCTCTGATCCCATGTGACTTCACCTTTTGTACCAATCTGCCATGAGGGACCTTGTCAAAGGATAACTGAAGTCCATATAGACAACATCCACTGCCCTTCCTTCATCAATCATCTTCGTCACATCCTCAAGAAACTCAATCAAGTTAGTGAGACACGACCTCCCCTTCACAAAACCATGCTGCCTCTCGCTAATACGTTCATTTGTTTCCAAATGGGAGTAAATCCTGTCCCGAAGAATCCTCTCTAATAATTTCCCTACCACTGGTGTAAGGCTCACCGGCCTATAATTTCCTGGATTATTTTTGCTACCCTTCTTAAACAAAGGAATAACATTGGCTATTCTCCAGTCTTCTGGGACCTCACCTGCAGCCAATGAGGATACAAAGATTACTGTCAAGGCCCCAGCAATTTCTTCCCTTGCCTCCCTCAGTATTCTGGGGTAGATCCCATCAGGCCCTGGGGACTTATCTACCTTAATGTTTTGCAAGACGCCCAACACCTCCTTTTTGATAACGACATGACCCAGACTATCTATACTCCCTTCCCTAGACTCATCATCCACCAAGTTCTTCTCTTTGGTGAATACTGATGCAAAGTACTCATTTAGTACCTCGCCCATTTCCTCTGGCTGCACACATAGATTCCCTCCTCTGTCCTTGAGTGGGCCAACCCTTTCCCTGGTTACCCTCTTGCTCTTTATATACGTATAAAAAGCCTTGGGATTCTCCTTTATCCTGTTTGCCAATGACTTTTCATGACCCCTTTTAGTCCTCCTGACTCCTTGCTTAAGTTCCTTCCTACTGTCTTTATATTCCTCAAGGGCTTCGTTTGTTCCCAGTCTTCCAGCCCTTACGAATGCTTCCTTTTCCTTTTTGACTAGGCTCACAATATCCCTCATTTTCCAAGGTTCCCGAAACTTGCCAAACTTATCCTTCTTCCTCACAGGAACATGCTGGTCCTGGATTCTAATCAACTGACGTTTGAAAGACACCCACATGTCAAATGTTGATTTACTCTCAAACAGCCACCCCCAATCTAAATTCTTCAGTTCCTGCCTAATATTGTTATAATTAGCTTTCCCCCAATTTAGCACCTTCACCCGAGGACTACTCTTATCCTTATCCACAAGTACCTTAAAACATATGGAATTATGGTCACCTGGCTGGGCTCATTCCCCAATACCAGGTCCAGTACGGCCCCATCCCTATTTGGACTATCTACATATTGTTTCAAGATGTCCTCCTGGATGCTCCTTACAAATTTTGCCCCATCCAAGCCCCTAACACTAAGTGAGCCCCAGTCAATGTAGGGGAAGTTAAAATCACCCACCACTACAACCCTGTTACCTTTACATCTTTCCAAAATCTGTCTACATATCTGCTCCTCTACCTCCCGCTGGCTGTTGGGAGACCTGTAGTAAACCCCCAACATTGTGACTGCACCCTTCCTATTCCTGAGCTCCACCCATATTGCCTCGCTGCATGACCCCTCTGAGGTGTCCTCCCGCAGTACAGCTGTGATATTCTCCTTAACCAGTAATGCAAGTCCCCCACCCCTTTTACATCCCCCTCTATCCCGCCTGAAGTTTCTAAATCCCGGAACATTTAGCTGCCAATCCTGTCCTTCCCTCAACCAAGTCTCTGTAATAGCAACAACATCATAGTTCCAAGTACTAATCCAAGCTCTAAGTTCATCTGCTCTACCTGTTATACTTCTCGCATTAAAACAAACGCACTTCAGACCACCAGTGCTCAGCAACATCTCCTTGACTGCTCATTCTCTTAGTCTTACTGGCCTTATTTACTAGTTCCCCCTCATTTATTTCACCTGCTGTCCTACTGCTCTGGTTCCCACCCCCCTGCCACACTAGTTTAAACCCTCCCGAGTGACGCTAGCAAACCTTGCAGCCAGGATATTTGTGCCCCTCCAGTTTAGATGCAACCCGTCCTTCTTGTACAGGTCCCACCTGTCCCTGAAGAGATCCCAATGATCCAGATATCAGAAACCCTCCCTCCTACATCAGCTGTTCAGCCACGTGTTTAGCTGCACTATCTTCCTATTTCTAGCCTCACTAGCATGTGGCACAGGGACTAATCCCCAGATTACAACCCCACCTAATTGAATGGCATGGCCAGGACTGGTTCTCCTCTGTGTTGCTACTTCCTTCCATTTGGACTGTTCCTGATCTATCGTGTAACTCATGCGCCCTCATCAAAATTCCAAACTTGCCCTTGATAAGCTGACACCAAGCTTGATAACAAGCTTAATTGGCCACTAATCTGAATCCGGCAGGTTGCAGATCCTGCCTTCCACCCTCCTGAGCAAAATCACAGAACGGTGACGGCAAACCAGCACAATGGTCGGCGGCATGGAATTACGCAGCCACCCGCCTACATTCTTGCCCCCATCTCGGGTTTCAAATTCAGGCTCACACTTCAAAGTACTTCATTGGCTGTAAAGTGCTTTGGGAGGTTCTGAGGTCATGAAAGGCACTATATAAATGCAAATCTTTCTTTCTTGGTAATCATGTGATTCAATGATAATGGAGTTGTTGACGAATCATTGTTGACTTATAATGTCTGAACTGCACAAGTGTGACAGTTCAATTTCTCACACCACCTACCCTTATTAACTTCCTGAGCGAGAGGACAAATTTATCGCTAAATAATGTTTGATGATGTGTAGTACTGGCTTAAAATTCAGAGAGAAAAGACTTTCACTCCATTAATTAATATAAGTATATTTGTCTAGCACAAGGCATACAAGAGGGAGAAGGGAATAGAGAGATATGGGAACATAGTGTGAAGAGGTCATTAGAGTGGGGTCTAGTGTGGAGTATAAACACCTGCATAGACCACTTTCATTGAATGACCTATTTCTGTACTGTAGATTTTGTATGTACATTTTGGACAATTTTGTCTTCTGCATTGTTTACACATTTGGGAAAGCCATGGTAATTACAGGGTTGCACATACATACACTCCCTACACTGGATTATGTCAAGGTAGATATGGGGTTGCAAAGCATTCACAAATGCATATAAATGGACATACTGATATTTAAGGATTGGAAAGGCTTGTACTCTAAAATAAAAGCAAAATACTGCGGATGCTGGAAATCTGAAACAAAAACAAGAAATGCTGGAATCACTCAGCAGGTCTGGCAGCATCTGTGGAAAGAGAAGCAGAGTTAACGTTTCGGGTCAGTGACCCTTCTTCGGAACTGACAAATATTAGAAAAGTCACAGATTATAAGCAAGTGAGGTGGGGGTTGGGCAAGAGATAACAAAGGAGAAGGTGCAGATTGGACCAGGCCACATAGCTGACCAAAAAGTCACGGAGCAAAGGCAAACAATATGTTAATGTTGTGTTGAAAGACAAAGCATTAGTACAGATTAGGTGTGAATACACTGAATATTGAACAGCAGCAAGTGCAAACCTGAAAAAAAACCTGAAAAAAAACAGTGGGTAAGCAAACTGAACAAACTAAGATGAAATGAAATAAATGCAAAAAAGATAGTAAAAAATGTAAAAAAGAATGTAAAAAAAAAAGGAAGAAAAAATAACTAAAAATGAAAGTAAAATGGGGGGCTGTCATGCTCTGAAATTATTGAACTCAATGTTCAGTCCGGCAGGCTGTAGTGTGCCTAATCGGTAGATGAGATGCTGTTCCTCGAGCTTGCGTTGATGTTCACTGGAACACTGCAGCAATCCCAGGACAGAGATGTGAGCATGAGAGCAGGGGGGAGTGTTGAAATGGCAAGCAACCGGAAGCTCAGGGTCCTGCTTGTGGACTGAGCGGAGATGTTCCGCAAAGCGGTCACCCAGTCTGCGCTTGGTCTCCCCAATGTAGAGGAGACCACACTGTGAGCAGCGAATACAGTATACTACATTGAAAGAAGTACATCTCCGCTCAGTCCGCAAGCAGGACCCTGAGCTTCCGGTTGCTTGCCATTTCAACACTCCCCCCTGCTCTCATGCTCACATCTCTGTCCTGGGATTGCTGCAGTGTTCCAGTGAACATCAACGCAAGCTCGAGGAACAGCATCTCATCTACCGATTAGGCACACTACAGCCTGCCGGACTGAACATTGAGTTCAATAATTTCAGAGCATGACAGCCCCCCATTTTACTTTCATTTTTAGTTATTTTTTCTTCCTTTTTTTTAACATTCTTTTTTACATTTTTTTACTATCTTTTTTGCATTTATTTCATTTCATTTTAGTTTGTTCAGTTTGCTTACCCACTGTTTTTTTCAGGTTTTTTTTCAGGTTTGCACTTGCTGCTGTTCAATATTCAGTGTATTCACACCTAATCTGTACTAATGCTTTGTCTTTCAACACACCATTAACATATTGTTTGCCTTTGCTCCGTGACCTTTTGGTCAGCTATGTGGCCTGGTCCAATCTGCACCTTCTCCTTTGTTATCTCTTGCCCCACCCCCACCTCACTTGCTTATAATCTGTGACTTTTCTAATATTTGTCAGTTCCGAAGAAGGGTCACTGACCCGAAACGTTAACTCTGCTTCTCTTTCCACAGATGCTGCCAGACCTGCTGAGTGATTCCAGCATTTCTTGTTTTTGTTAAAGGCTTGTACTCATTCTCCTTAAACAATCCCCTAGCTGTGTGAGGAAGTACAAAGCAATTACTGTATTAAGATTTGCTTTTTATAGGCATGATGCAACAAGTTGTTAGTGGATCACATTGTCAATTATGTAATGTGTGAGGTGGTGTGACAATGGATTCAATTCAATCAATGCAGTACATCGTTAAAATTACAAGTCACATGAGTGTCGCACATATATTCCATAAACAATTACACCGGTCTCAGTTACTTAATTATGGTAATTACTCAGTTAGTTATCTGAAAATTAGAAGTCAGAGCTGTAATTTATCACAACAAGCAATACTGAAGCCAAATATTAGTTCGAACCTTTATTTAGATTTCTAAAATTATAATAAACTGTCAACACTAAGAAAAACTTGCATTTTTCCAGTGCCTTTCATGCCTTCTGGATGCCCCAAAGGGTTTCACAATGAAGTACTTTTTTATTCAAAACTCTATTCACGGTTGGAATGTAGGTAAATACAGCGGCCAATTTACACACAGTAAGGTCCCACAAACTGCAATGAGATAAATGTTACAACCTCAGTAGAGACCGCTAAATTAAACCATGACAGTGACTGATTAAAGAATCACATGGCAAGATTTCATGTTTTAAGACTTTTACTATAAAAACGAAACTCAAAATCAACATTAATGAGACAGTACTTAGTTTGTCTTGAATTTCTCTAAAAACCTTAATGAGTTATGGTCGGTATAAATAGATATTTCTTTTTGACCATTATTGACATACACTTCAGAATTTTGAATATCCAATATGAGACCTAAAGCCTCCTTTTCAATAATGGAGTACTTCTTTTGGCAGCAACGATTCAACGCTCCTTCAACAGCACCTTCCAAACCCACGACCTCTAACACCTAGAAGGACAAGGCCAGCAGATGTATGGGAACACCACCACCTGCAAGTTCCTGGAAGTTCCCCTCCAAGCCACACACCATCCTGACCTGGAACTATATCATCGTTCCTTCACTGTCGCTGGGTCAAAATCCTGGAACTCCCTTCCTAACAGCACTGTAGGTGTACCTACCCCACATGGACTGCAGCGGTTCAAGAAGGCATCTCACCACCATCTTCTCATGGGCAATTAGGGATGGGCAATAAATGATGTCCTGGCCAGTGACTCCCACATCTCCATAAACGAATTAATAAAAAAAGAAAAATAACTTATTCAGTTTTCTAGAGAAGTAACTGACCGGTCATTCGATACCAGCATCATCATCTTGAAGTAACACTGCTCCTACCTGCACATCACTGCCAACAATAGCCACTACAAAGGACTTGCTAAAATTTGGTGCCTCTAGGATGGGTTCATTTTTGAAAATGGCCTTTAATTTCTCAAATACCATTTGACAAGTTTCTGTCCACTCGACCTTCACGTTTTTCGTTAACAAATTTTGTCAGTGGGGTAACTACTGTACTAAAGTTAGGAACAAACTTGCAGTACAACCCACACATCCCTAGGAATCGTGGTATTTCCTTTTTTGTCTTAGAGACTGGAAAGTTTATTATCTCCTGGACTTTAGCTTTTCTAGGCAACACTTGACCTTGACCCACGATATGCCCCAAATAGGTGACCTTAGCCTTGCCAAACCTCCTCTTTGCTCAGGTTATTACCAAATTGGCTTTGTCTCACTTGTCGAACAGTGCCTTTAAGTGTTCAGCATGATCTCCCCTAGTGTCACTGTATACCAATAGATCATCAGTATACACAACACAATTGCTTAGTCCAGCAATCACCTGATTAGTCAATCGTTGAAATGTGGCCGGTGCATTTTTCATACTGCAATAGACCATCTGGGGTCACAAAGGCAGAAACATCTTTGGCTTGGATGGTCAAGGGGACTTGCCAATATCCTTTCAGCAAATCAATCTAGCCAATAAAGGCTGATTTCTCCAATCAATCAATATAATCCTCGAGTCTTTCTTGTTTTATTTTCCTCTTTAAATTCAAGTTTTCTCATTTCAAATTGTAATTGTCGGTATTATTCTCCTCTTTCCAATCTTATTTTCTCGAACTCAGTTTTCGCTAGTTCTATTTGAACATTAGCAGAAATAACATATTCTTTCACCAGCTTCAGGTGAGGAAACAATTATTGGACTATCTCCGCTTTCTTAGCCCCTGAGCTTACACTAACCCCAAGGCATGCTGATATAGCAACAAGATCGGCATTTCTCAACTGCTGCAATATACTGAGAGTCAAATCTTCTCTCTTAATAAATTCATGTACATTAATTGTACTCATGTTGATTTCCCACTGAACCCAGTCCAAGTAAATGTGAAATCTTATTCATTTAAACTCTGGAAAATTCCAGCTAATCTGTTTTACATCCTACTCATGAATGATTGGAATCCCGGACGAGCCCCCCAGTTTGTAATGACCTCATTAAAGATCGCTAACTTTAAAACAAGAGATATGACCATCCCAGCGAGCGATTAAAGAATTGCACAGCAAGATTACACATTTTGAGACTTTTACTGTAATAACTAATCTAAAAATCAATATTAACTAAACAGTACTTAGTAGATAGCTAATACACTAAATTACCAAGAAAAATATTTCCCATTAACTCATTAACACACTCGAAAACCTCACACCACATTTATACATTAGCACAGTGTTCTCAACGGAAAAGGTATCCTTGCAGTTAAAAGCCACAAACTCCTCCCAACTGCAAATGGGTTGGCCTTCCAGTGTCCTTCTCAAAACCAACATCCCCTTTACTCACTTATTCCGAGCACATTTGACTGTACTTCCGTTAATAAGGAAATCTCTGGTGACCCCGTTAGTCTTTTCTTCAAACTTCAAGCCTTTGAACTGGGTTAAATTCATAGCAGCCTTTTGCTGGATCAGTGATCTGAGACCAGCTGTTTCTCCAGAAACTGTCCACTGGTCTCTCTCTCTCTCTCTCTTTAGGCTGTGCAGCTCTGCTGGTCTTTGTTTTTTCCTTTTCAGGCTGTTGAATTTGTCCAGATCAAAAGACAATAGTTGCTTGCCTTTGACAATTCTCAGAGACCATAGGTCTGACCACAGCAAAACCACCTGGGCCTTCCTTCGTTTCCAGATGTTAGAAATTGCAACTCAAATCTGCACTTTAGAGCCCCTGGCTACCTGTTTACAATCGGTGAGTCTGGGAGAGAAAATCCCATTGTTCTTTAGGTGTTACAACTTTGCACCCTGCTTTCAAAAGTATTTTTGATCTAGGTTCCTTGTTCCCAAGGTAACCAAGACCCCGTCTTGTTTCTGGGCAGATTTTGTATGAGGTTACATTTTTATTTCCAAATATCCATTTTACACTACATTAAAGATCAGTTTTTAAAACATAACCACACTACAAAGTCCAGCGTTCATAACACCATATAATCTGTTTTCTACTGTTGGTTTAGGGATAGTATTGGCTAGGACACCAGGATAATTCCCTGGCTCTTCTGTGATGGAATCCATGATTTTGCAGGACCAATGAGGGAGTTTGTGTGAGCTGTTGTCTGAACAGATGACTTGTTGAATGTTCTGTTAGGTGCATGGACCCTGGTTTCAAAGCTTATTTTGTTTTGATACAGACCCTAACTGAAAGGGAAACTAAAACTTCAAGTTTTCGGGGGAAACAGAAACTGAAACTAAAACTTCAGGTTTCTTGGGAAAGAAAAACTGGTTGAAACTAGATAAAAAGACACAGAACCATCTAAGCTCAGATCATGCAGGAGTGAGGTGCAGGCAAGCTGAACAAAGAGAAGGCTGGGTCCAAAAGCTGGCAATAGACAGATGAGTGTTGCTGCAGCTGTTACTCTTACTAAAGGTCATTCTGGTGGATCCACGCCATCAAGACTGTCATGAGCAGAGCTGTGGAGGTTCTGAGAAGCACACCATTTTGGTGAAGACCGTACCCATGGAGATGGGGTTGAAAGGGAACTGCTGTCGGATAAGAGTCAATGGCTGCATCTTGGAAGAAGGTAGCTGGAGATCTACCTGAGGAAGTTCAGAGCTTTGAAGAACTTTGTGGCTGTCAGTGGTGCCATATATGCCGAATGGACTGCCCAGTAAATCTGTGAGATCTAACTTTGTTGTATCTTATAGTTTATTTGTAATTTGTAATATATATATATTGACCATGATCTATATGCTAATTTGTGTTTAATTTATGTTGATTTTGGTTTGATTGTTAAACTAAAAGTTATAAAAGTGAAATCTTGTCCATTTGTTTCTTTTATTGGGGTCGTTCGGAAAATTTGGTTCTTTTGGTTTGTTGATCTCCACATGGAGCATAAAACATCTTCGAATAGTGTTGTGGCATCTTTTGTATCCACCTCATCTGAAGGAAGGCAGCTCTGACAAAGCTGCATTCCCATAGTACTGCATGGAAGTATCAGCCGAGAGACATATGCACATGTCTCGGGAGTGGAGCTTGATCCCACGACCTTCTGACTCAGAGGTTAGAGTGCTAATCTTGAGCTAAGGCTGGCACTTAGTCCTATTATGGGAAGAGATTATTCTTCTGCAACACTTCAGGTTGGTTTGGATGCAATATTAAATATCAGTGGGACTGCACAAGTATTCACTAATACTCACGTCATCAGGGTTCAAGGAGCCTTCTGTTCCCTAGCTGGAAGAAGCAGTCCAAAGTATTAAGAAGCTTTTTCAACTTACCTGTTACTTAAAATTGGAGTGTTCTACTGACTATTCCATGGGAAAGAGAATGGAAATGCAAATAACTATGCCAGTCCTGTTCACTACACTTTTCTTCATGACAACAAAAAGCTTCCCTTAAGAAATAAAATTGAGTGTAATCTTCTTATCAGGAGTAACAAACACCTCTTGAAACTCTCTCATAGGTAGGGATAATGTTATGCTGTATCCACCTACAACCCTTCACCTGGCTTGGTGTCCTGAATGAGTATTGGAAAGTGCAGCCAAGACCTTCAAACACACCGCTTCAAGACAAAAGGAAGTTTCTGACCAAAGGTATCCTTTACAAAAAAGAACAGTACATGTTGTTTTGCGAGGGTCTTTAAATTCAACTGTATAACACCTTCCTTAATGCTCAACAGGCCATATCTAACAGCAGGTTCTGATGAAGTCAACTTATCTTGAACAAAACATGGAATGAATCAACACTATTGTCATGCAGGCCCCCACCTGCCAAGAATGAGACACATTAATTTTGTCACACGAAGATTGAACTGTTACCGGAGTAAAGAAAGAACTTGTTTTTTTCAAAAAAACACCGACCCTTGACTGGAAAGACATTTGCATAGTAACAGACAGTACTTGGAAAGGAGAAAGGGGCCACTCCCTGCTCCAATTTAATCCACAACAGACTTTTGATTTCCAGACATTGAAGGTGGAGAGGCTAGCATTCCAGGTTAACTGCTACGATGGCGGAATACACAAACAGATGTGGTCAGACCAGTTTAGTCACATGACTAACTAGCTGTTGGAGTTTTTTGAATTTGAACTTGCCACAGAGAATTTGAACTCAGAAAGTTTTTTGCTCCTGGACTGAAAAGACCTCCCTCCTGTCTGCTCCCATCTCTTTCTCATGGAACTGATGACCCATTGAAGACACAGGAGCCCCAAGAGAGAAAAGTCTCCTACAGTGAGTAAGGTTTAAGAAGAATACTGGGCCCCAACGAAAAGCAAGATTACCAACAAAAGGACTACAGTGAGCTCGGAGTACAGTAACAATAAACTCTTCTGATATTGCCTCAAACCTCTCTACTTCATTTTTCCTTCTGCTCTTTTTCTGTCTCTATTTGCATGAGTATTGCGTATGCATGCTAGCATTGGGCGGAGCATGTATCCATAGGCATTAACTGAATTAGAGTTTAAGTTTTAATAAATTTCACTTTTCTTCTTTAAACCTAAGAAGGCCTGTTTGTGCTCATTTCTTTGCCTTATAATTGGAAAGCAGTGAACAAGGATTCACCAAGGGGGAGCTCAAAACACAGTGTGTTTAAAATTAAACCCTGTTACAATAAGACCAGGTGATGGCTGAGAAAGACCCCTAGACACCTTTCTCACCTGGTCGTAATAACTATACAGAGTATTGGGCCCTTTAGAAATCACAAGACCATACCAGTTATAAATGGCCTATTATTCTATTTAAAGAGGGTTATTGGCTCAGCTGTTTTAGGAAAACAAAATACACCATCCTTCTTTGAATGTTAGTTTGGCTAGGAATCCAGAAGACTGCAAACACCAGAGTGTTGATCCAGGTCACAGTCCTTGAAGAAAGAAAAACAGAAACTATGATGCACTCAGTTTGCTGCATATGACATGGCACTGGGTTCTGCACAGCCACTGACCTCAGGGCATTAAACAGAAGAAAACCATCCTTGATGTCTCCAAAGAGAAGCATCTTGAAGATAAATAGGAGGTGACTGAGGATGTACTCTTGTAACACACAGTCAGACTAGGAAATGAGTCTCTAAAAAGAGTTTGCGCTATTTTTTTGTGAACTTTCATGGAAAGAAGATCAGACACGATGAAAAATCAGCTGCCAATTTGCTGTGAGGCCATTTCACACTGCTGGAGCAGACCAATTTCACCCTCCTGGTTCCAGAATAACTCTTACCAGCAATTCTACAGTGCAAAACATGGATGAATAAAGGTCAAACAATAATTAGACATACTGGGCTGAATTTTAAGGGACTGATGGAAACAGGAAGGAAGGTGGCAAGGAGGGGGACTGAAAATTGGGATGGAGGACACAGAAAGTCCAACGTCTTGACGTCCCGTCCACATTTTACTGTGGGACACTAGCATGCTGGGCAGACTTGAAAACAATTTTAGGTCAGATTTAAATAATGGCAAATGGCAACTACGGGGCTTCAGAGTAACCTGGTTAAAGGAGGTGACAAGGATTCGGGAGCTCAGTGTTGGCTTCACAAGGAAGCCATTGGGAGAGGCAGCGTCCCTTGGCAGCAAGGGTAGAGGAGGGGGAGCATCGGGAACCACTGTTAGGAATGGGGGCAAAGCTACCAGAACTGTGGGCGAGCTATACCAGGGTGACAAGTGAGGGGAACTGGGGGGGGGAGTTGGGGGGGTGTTTACCGTGAGGGTTTCGTGCTCAGGAAGAGCCAACCTGTCATGGGCGTCATTCAACCTGGCTTTGGGGGAGGAGGAGGAGCAGCATAGAGGGAGGCAGGTTCCGGCACAGGCAAGGGTACTGCAGCAACTTGGGAACCCATAGGATGGCCAGCCTCATGAACGGAAGGTTGTAGAAAGATGCAGAGGGGCACATCAACAGCTGAAGCTCAACTACCTGCAGATGTCCAAGTGGCCATGTGTCCGAAGACTCTGCCTCTCCAAGGAGGCCGTCGCTGACCTGTGTGTCGTGACGCAGAACGAGCTGAGCCCCATGGAACTTGTTGGACACCCGATGCCAGTGTTGCTGAAAGTCACCGTCGCACTGAACATCTACTCCACTAGATGACTCCAGGGATGCATTGGAGATATGTGCGAAATCCAGCAGTCTGTGGTGCATCGCTGCATCAACGAGGTCACCAATGCCCTGTTCAGGAGGACCAGCGACTATGTGCGCTTCCGCACCGATCCAAACAGTCAAGCTGAGAGGGCGACAGGATTCAGGGCCATTGCTGGATTCCCCCAGGTGTAGGGTGTCATCGACTGCACTCATGCGGCCATCAATGCTCCCCCAGATAAGCCACTGGGCTTCATCAATGGGAAAGGCTTCCACTCCCTCAATGTACAACTGCTCTGCAACAACCGCAGAAGGATCCTGCAAGCCTATGCAAGATTCCCAGGAAGCAGCCACGATGCCTACCTACTTCAGCAGACTGGGGTACTACAACTTTTCCATTTTCCTGTGCACCTTCAGGGTTGGATACCTGGAGACAAGGGCTATGCACTGAAGTAGGGGCTACTGATGCTTGTGAGGAATGCACACACAAATGCAGAGGAGAGGTGCAACACCTGCCACAGGTTAACCGAGTGACCATCGAGCAGGCCATTGGTCTGCTCAAGTTGAGATTCCGTTGCTGGGATCAATCTGGTGGAGCCCTTCAATGTGCCCCATCGAGGGTCTCGCGCATCATGGTGGTCTGCTGTGCACTACACAACCTGGTGCTACAGAGGGGCAATACATTGTCCACTGAGGATATTGTGGAGTGCAATCCCACCTCTGATGATGAGGATGCAGAGAAGGATGCTGCCCAGGCATTGCAAGAGGTTGGACCCAGGGACAGCAGGAAAGGTGCCATGAGATATGCGCAAGGGAGACTCAAGATGCCCTTATACATTCACGTTTCCTATGATCCTAACCACCTTCTGGAACTGTTCCAATAATGCCTTACCTTTAAACAGCCCTGTTGTCACCTCCTTCCTTCTGCACTCCAGCACCCAGGAGCACATAGTACAGTTGCAGGCCAAAGCATGGAGTACTCGCGCCTTGGGCACTTATGTCTAACTCCTTGAGAGTCTACATGGAGTCACCACAGACATCAAAAATAGGAAGGAGATGTAGTGAGAGAACAACAAATATCTTTATTCTGCGTGACACTAAACACAACCTGTCTCTTCTGGAATGTATATTCACTCATGAACCCCTAAGTGCATTAGGTGCTCTTTTTAAAATCTTTTCTAGGTGCTCCTACGTGGTTCCTTCCCTGTGCTGTCAGCTGAGATGGAGGCTGGCTGCTGACCTTGCTGTCCTGTGGCTTGAGATGACCTTGGAGGCCATCCTCTGGCTGCCTGAGGCCTGGAGGGCTCTGGTATGCTGAGGGCCTCCTGCAAAGGTGCTGGACCCTCTTCTTTTATTGGGAAAGATGGTGGCACTGGCATCACTGGTAGAGGATCTTTGGTGCTGCTGGCCAAACCAGGAGTGCCCTGAGAGGAGCCCTCAGATGCGAGAGGCAGTCACTCCTCCTCCCTTGCAAGGCACACTTTTTTATTTATTTTATTTATTTAGAGATACAGCACTGAAACAGGCCCTTCAGCCCACTGAGTCTGCGCCAACCAACAACCACCCATTTATACTAACCCTACAGTAATCCCATATTCCCTATCACCTACCTACAATAGGGGCAATTTATAACGGCCAATTTACCTATCGCCTGCAAGTCTTTGGATGTGGGAGGAAACCGGAGCACCCGGAGAAAACCCACGCAGACACAGGGAGAACTTGCAAACTCCGCACAGGCAGTACCCAGAATCGAACCCGGGTCCCTGGAGCTGTGAGGCTGCGGTGCTAACCACTGTGCCGCTGTGACCTGAGAGGGATGAGGAGCTGATGGAGAGTCCAGGTGCCGTCCCCTTCTCGCCTTGCCACTGTTGCATTGAGCTCATGGACAAAGCAATGGAGCTCAGTTCTGCACGCAACTCCGGCAGCCGATGAGCGTTCTGCTGGAGCAGGCTCTCCATGAGAGTCACCAATGTCTCGATGGAGGAAGCCACGCGTGCACCAGTCAGAGACATGGCAGCATTCGAGGTCTGGATGGACTCCTCCATCGTCTGTGCGTGGGCACACAGAGCCTCTGGCATCTCTGCCAGATGTTGCCTTACCTCTTACTGCAGCTGCAACATCTCTCCCTCCTTTCCTTCAGAGGCGGCCAGGTGTCCCTCAGTCTTTGTCATGCTGGGCCCCCACCTGCCAAGAATGAGGCACATTAATTTTTTCATGAACATTTTTAAGCTGTTAATGGAGTGAAGAAAGGACATGTTAAATAGATCAACCGTGGCTGGAAAAAAAACATTTACATTTACAGACATCGATGGTGAGGAAGCGCATTCCAGGGCCTGCTAAGGAGGATACAATCCACAAGGGCCAAGACTGGTTAGACCAGCTGGTCACATGACTACCTGGCTGTTCCAGGGTTTTCATTTGAACTAGCCACAGAGAGTTTGAACTGAGAGCATCTGTTTGCTCCTGGACTGAGAAGATCTCTCCTGTCTGCTCCCATCTCTCTCTCACAAGCCTCTGAATCCACTGAAGGCACATGAACCCCAAGAGGGAAAAGTCTCCTACAGCGAATACTGGGCCCCAATGAAAAGCAAGATCTACCTACAATCAAGGACTCTACAGTGAGCTCAAAGACCGGTAACAAAAACTCTTCAGATATTGCCTCAAGCTTCTCCACTTTATTTCTTCATCTGCTCTTTCTTGTCTCTAAATAAACATGGTATGTTTAAAATTAAACTCTGTTACAGTAAGACCAGGTGAAGGCTGAAAGGGAATGCTAGACCTCTTTCTCACCTGGGTCGTAACAGTCTCTCAAACTCTTTATAGTATGGGGCTTTGTAGTAGGTATAAGAGGTGCACAGAGTGGAGACTTTGCCTGAGTGATGCGTTGTCCTTGTGTGAAAGTGGGAATTTGGTTCACATGGGAATTCGGTGTAGAAGGGGAAAGAGGAATTGACATGTGACATTCCAGCAAAGAAGGTAAGTGATTGGTTGGTGAACATTTTCTCTTTTTCTCTTATCTAAACTAAGGAATTTTAATTGAGGTTAGTATAACTTTCATTGGAATAATAAGAATATGAATCTTCTGAGATACAGGTAATTTATTAGTAAGGTTTTATTAGTAGTAGTGGGATTTATTAATTATAAATTAATCAAGAAAACTAAATTAACACATAATGAAGATGGCAGGTCAGGTGAAGTGTTGTAGTTGCAGTACATGGGAGCTGGTGGACACCAGTGTGATTGACGACAAACATGTCTGCAGTAAGTGTCTGCGGCTCGAGGAGCTTTGGCTCAGAGTCAATGAGCTGGAGGCCGACCTACAGACACTGCGATGCATCAGGCTGGGGGAAAGTTACCTGGATACTTTGTTCCAGAAGGCAGTCACACCTCTTAGGGTAGGGTTTTCTGATTTGGTCAGTGGTCAGGGCACGAGGGTGTGACTGCAAGTGAGGCAGGTAAGGGATCAAGAAGGCAGAAGTGGAGGAGACTCAGCCCTTGCAATTGTCCAACAGGTTTGAAGTTCTTTCAGTTTGTATGGATGAGCACAAGGGCTGCAGGGTAGATGAGCAAACTGATCATGTCACTGTGGTACAGGAAGCCATTCAAGCAGGGGAGTAAATAGGAATGTAGTGATAGTAGAGGACAGTATAGTCAGCGGGATAGTCAGGCAGCCAACAGCGAGAGTCCAGAAGTCCGTGTTGCCTGCCCGGTGCCAGGGTTCGGGACATTTGCTCAAGGCTGGAGAGCAACCGGCAGTGGGAGGGGGAAGATCCAGTTGTCATGGTCCATGTGTTAATCTGCTAATTGTGTATCAATTGTTTGATTATATGCAGGTGGAGGGTGTTAATTGGGGTCATACTTGAGCACTTATAAGCAGACACTTACTGAGACTGATGGAGAGTTTTGAGTGAGGAGCTACATGTTTGTAATCCTTTTACTCTGCACAATAAATGTGAAACTGAGTAAATATAGATTCCAGCATTATCCTTCCATAACAAGCTTTCTGGAGTTGATCATGGAGGCAGAGAATGGTTGCCTAAAGCTGAAGATTAGAAACTAAGATTTTTTTTTACATAGAAAGCTAAAACCTCATGGGCTATTGTGGAAAATATGGCAGAAAGCAAGTGTAAATTGTCAGGGTATGATTACCCTCCGATGTTCTCCAAGTCTGAACTATATGACCAATGGAAAATGAAGTGGATATGTGGACACAGGTTATGACTCTACCAAAGTGGAAACAAGATATGGCCTTGGCATTGTCACTTCCGACCAAAAGTAAAATCAGAAGTAAAGTGTTCTGTGAACTGGATGCTCATCAGTTGGTTACTGATGAAGGGTTGGATCTTCGGTTAGAATTCTTGGATGAAATTTACAAGAAAGACCTATTAAATGCTGTGGGAACAGAACTATTGGGGACATTTAAAGTGAACTAATCAATTAAGTACAGCCTACTAACAAAATAACCTTGGAGCTGCAGAGACAGCTTAGCAGAAATGACTTCATAACTTCAGGGCTGCAGAGGCAACTTATCAGCAGAAACTAACGGGACAGCTGCAGACTGCTTATTAGTAGCCTATTGTACAACAATCAGCCTAAAGGTTCATAAGGAGATAAGGGGATGGGAAACTGGAGTAAGAAGTTAAGACAAATTGACAAGGCAGTACCCCAATCAGGCCCCGACACCAAGAAACTGCAGAAGTTTGTAGACCAATTGGGAACAAAGAGTAGGTGTTACTGATTTGTATGAATAACTATAATAAGGCTTGATTTATTTATTTTTATTTATTTAGAGATACAGCACTGAAACAGGCCCTTCAGCCCACTGAGTCTGCGCTGACCATCAACCACCCATTTATACTAATCCTACACGAATTCCATATTCCTACCACATCCCCTATATGTCCCTATCACCTACCTATACTAGGGGCAATTTATAATGGCCAATTTACCTATCAACCTGCAAGTCTTTGGCATGTGGGAGGAAACCGGAGCACCCGGCGAAAACCCACGCAGACACAGGGAGAACTTGCAAACTCCACACAGGCAGTACCCAGAATTGAACCCGGGTCGCTGGAGCTGTGAGGCTGCGGTGCTAACCACTGCGCCACTGTGCCGATTTGGCGTGAAGAGTTAGTTTGGGGGGGGGGGGTTAGTTTTGGGTTAGTTTAGTGTGTGTGTTGCTTTTAGTTCAGGGTTAGTTCATTGTTAGTTCAGTGTATGTGTTGCTTTTAGTTTTAGTTCAGTTCATTGTTAAGTTTTCTGAAGATATAACAATTAAGTACTGCAATAAAGTTTCTTAAAGCTACAGTCGGACTTTGTCTCTCTTTGTGCAACTAATGGGATCCAACAAATGCATATGAGACATGGTCAGACTTCAATAGATTTTGGAATTCAGATAGTTATTCAATGGAGGTATATATCATGGACTTTAACAGACTTTATAAAAGATTGAGGAAATTCAATTAGGAGATTCCTGGTTCACTGCTGGCATTTAAATTGCTAGATTGTGCTAGGATGCCGCATATGGACAGGCTCCTGGCTCTTACGGGTTCAGTTCTTGGACAAAGACTCCCTGTTGTATCAAATATCTGTTGCCTTAAATAAATTCCTGGGAAAACAGTCATTTTCTGCAGCCCTGGTAGAACAAACAGGGCATTCTGTGGTGACACACAGAATGGAGGACTCAATATTTACTAGATTTCAAAATGGTCCAGATACTGGAAGCAGGCATAAATACAATGGAAGAGTTAAAGACAGGAGGAAGGAGGTTTAAAGCACCTTCAGCAGGTCTGACTATTACAGTGGAAAACAGAATTGGAACAGCAATCATAGGTGAATGAATCGCTGGAATGCCCAAGGAACAGTTAATAGGTACTTCAGATGTGACTCAAAGTATCATGATGCAATTAACTGCCTTAAGTGGCGGGGCAGAGTCCTCGAAATAACACATGATACAGAGAATTCTGAGGCATAAGAGGAAGATACTGATGAATGTGAACGAATTGTACCAGTCACAAGGAGATTTAGTCCTGTGATGAATGTGTTGGTTGCGGTTTTGTTCAATTGTGCTGTATAGAATAGTGCATGCATGTCAACAGATGTGGAACTGATTGGTTACAATGTTATCTGGATTCACTCAGCAGTGAGGATCGATGCAAGGTTAAGGAGTATAAAAGTATTACCAGCTTTAGGTTTGGTGATGACAACATATTGAAGTCACTGAAGAGAGTAGTAATCCCATATAAAATAACTGGGGTAAGCCACTTTATCAGTACTGATGTAGTTGCTAGTGAGATACCTTTACTGTTGAGTAAGCTGTCAATGAAAATGGCACAAATGAAACCTGATATGGAGTATGATAAGGCAATTGTTTTTGGAAAGTCAGTGAATTTGCAGTTTACCCAGTCAGGGCATTATTGTATATGCCTTAACAAAACCTGATGTTTCTCGTCAGAGTGTTAGAACAGTATTAATGGCATCTGATGTTAAGAATAAGAGAGAAAAAAGGCAAATTGTCTTAAAGTTACACAGACAATTTGCTCACCCTTCTTGTCAGATTAAAAACACTGCTAAAGGTTGCAGGTGTGATTGATGAAGAGTATTCGAGGATTACAAAAAAGATTAGTGAAAAGTGTGAAATCTGTAAAAAGTAGCGGAGGACACCATCACAGCCTATTGTCAGCCTTTTATTGGCACGTGACTCTAATGAGGTAGTTGCCATGGATTTAAAGGTGTGGGACAAGACCAGAATATTTTCATTCTACATTTAATAGACCTAGCAACTCGATTTACTCTTTCTACAATAATAAATAGTAAGAACAAACGGGTGATTATAGACAAAATTATGAAGAAATGGATAGGGACTGGGCTTGGGGCACCAGCTAAGTTTCTGACTGATTATGGAGGGGAATTTGTCAATGACGAGTTCAGGGATATGTGTGAAAACATGAACATTATGGTTATGAATACTGCAGCTGAAAGTCTTTTTAGCAATAGGCTCTGTGAAAGGAGTCACACAGTGGTTGATGAAATGCTGCATAAAATCTTAGCTGACCAGCCAAACAGTAAGTTGACAACTGCGCTGGCATGGGTGGTTTATGCGAAGAATTTGCTTCAGATGGTTGGAGGATATAGTGTCTATCAATTGGTCTATGGGTGGAATCCCAAATTGCCTTCTCTACTGTATGACAGTCCTCCTGCTCTAGAAGGTATTACAATTAGTTCAATTTTTTCTGCACATTTGAATGCTTTACATGCAGGGAGATGGGCTTTCGTCAAGGATGAGGTCTCTGAGAAAATTCAGAGAACTCTGAGGCATCGTATAAGGCCGTCTGAGGTGGGATTTAATTCAGGAGATTTGGTGTATTATAAAAGAGAGGGTCATAGGGAATGGAAGGGCCCTGGTAAGGTAATCGGTCATGATGGTAAGACAGTAGTTATCAAGCGTGGAAATCAAACTGTTAAGGTTCATTCCTCGCGATTGATCTGGGGTTGATTACAAAATCTGAGCGGTTGATAGAGGGAAAAGAAGCACCTGTACCTCAAATACTCATGTGTTTTGTGATGAAGGTCCTGAGGCACAGAATGAGATAAATCAAGGGTTGGATAGTAATGTGCCGATCATGATGCTCAAGAAAGAGCTATCGCATCCAAAGGACAATTGCCCTGAGTAGGTACTCGGGTTACCTATATTCCAGAGGGGTCTAATAGACGGAGGGCTGCAACAGTTGTGGGATGAGCAGGAAAATCTACAGGCAAGTTTAAATATTGGTTAAATGTTCAAGATGATGGCGAAGAAGCAAGGTCCATGGGCTGGCGGAATGGGGTGAAGAATGGAGGGTAGGAAAGCGAAGTGCAAGTTCTAATAGTGGGTCTGGAAGCGTCTCTTGCGTAAGAAAGCAATCATGTGCTGGAGAAAGAGTCTCCAATAATGTGCGAGGGAAATCTTCTAGCAGTAGTCCTGAAAGACCTCAAAGTGCTATTAAGGCCATAGTTTGAGCAGCTTCCACAATGAAACAGAGGCTAGAGAGCAGTCTCAGAATAGAACTAGAAGCAGAAGTCCACATAACTGTGAAGCTTTAGTGGCCGCCAATAAACTCGAGGATAAACTAATAAGAGAGGCAAAACATAAGGAATTAGAGAACTGGACAGAGTTTGGAGTTTATCCTGAGGTACCAGATAGGGGATGGCCAGCCTTGTCACATAGATGGATTTGTACTGAAAAAGTCCTTCCCAAAGGAACTTACAAGGCTAAAGCGAGCCTAGTTAAAAGGGGTTTTGAAGAGCAACTAGGTGATAACCGATGTTAGAGTGGACTGTCCTACAGCTGGAAAAGTAATCTTGAAAATCTTTTTTGCTCTTTTGGCCATGTATTCATGGGAGTGTAGATCCATAAAAGCAACATTTTCTGCAGGGTGATACTTTCAGAAAGAAGTGTTTCTGAAACCACCCAAAGAGGCAGCAGATGCAGAAGGAAAACAATGGAAACTGAACAAATGCATCCATGGCCTTAATGATGTTTCCAGGGTGTGGTATTTCTTGGTGAGATCTGTTTTGTTGAAAATTGGTTGTGTTCAACTAAAAGCAGTACCTACAATGTTTTATTGGTATCATAAAGGAAAATTTTCAGGCATCTTCATGATGCACCTTGATGATTTCTTATGGGGTGGTACTGCAGATTTTGAGAAATATGTTATTAATAAGATTAGGGCAGAATTTAAGATTGTGAGTCAGGCTTGTGGGGCCTTTAAATATATTGGTTTAGATATTAAGCAGAGTAGGTCAAAAATAACTTTAAATCAACAATCCTATTTACAGAGTGTTACTCCCATCCTGGTTAATTGTGTTAAGTCATCACAGAAAAATGATGATCTACCTAAAGTAGAGACTGAGCAACTGCGAAGCTTGATTGGTCAATTAAACTGGTTGTGCACTCAGACTAGGCCTGATGCTAGTTTTGATGTGCTAGAGTTAAGTACAATGATGAAACATCCGAAAGTTGAGAATGTTTTAAGGGCAAATAAAACATTAAAAAAACTAAATCTGGAGAAATGTGCAGTGAAGTTCCCATCCTTCGGTGACCCAAAGAACATGAAGCCAATATTGTTTAGTGATGCTTCACATGTTAATCTTGCTGATGGGTATTCAAGTGCAGCTGGTTTCATAATATATCTGATGGGTAGAAATGGGAAATGTTGTCCTTTAGCTTGGGAGGCTAAGAAAATAGAATGGGTCATTAGAAGCACTTTAGCTGCGGAAACACTGGGTCTTGTGGAGCCAGTGGATAAAAGGTTTGATTTGCTAAATATTTTGGGTGAAATTCTGAACAAGGGACATACTGAAGATAGGATACCCATTGAATGTTATGTGGATAATCATTCTTTGTGGGACAATGTACACTCTACAAAAAGTGTGAGTGAGAAAAGACTACGTATTGACCTTGTTGGATTGAAACAAATGCTGGGGAGGGATGGGAATCTCCAAACTTAAATGGGTAAATGCAAGTCATCAGCTATCCGAATGTTTTACAAAAAAAAACTGCTAGTACGAAGAAATTGTTAGGGGTGCTAGAGGAGGGGTGTGTCACAATGTAATACTTTGTACCCAATATGGAATTTATTTTGATTTATTTTGAAATGTTCTTTGAGCATATTAATGATTTGTACATAATATGGAATATATTTTGAAATGCTGTTTGAGCATATTAATCCATGTTGCATTACAAAGGAAAGAAGGGAATCTGTTAATTGTGTATAAATTGTTTGATTATATGCAGGTGGAGGGTGTTAATTGGAGTCTTACTTGAGCACTGATAAGCAGACACTTACTGAGACTGATGGAGGATTTTGAGTGAGGAGCTATATGTTTGTAATCCTTTTACTATGTACAATAAATCTGAAACTGAATAAAGATAGGGTCCAGTATTATCCTGCCATAACAAGCTTTCCGGAGTTTAACACACTTGGGTACCAACAGTAGAGATAGGACAAGGAAAGAGGTTCTGCATAAGGAGTATGAGTAGCTAGGGGTTAAATTAAAAAGTAGAACCTCCAAGGTAATAATATCTGGGTTATTAACTGAGACATGAGCAAATTGGTGTAGGGCAAATAAGATCAGAGAGTTAAATGCGTGGCTCAAAGACTGGTGTGAGAGAAATGGGTTTCAATTCATGAGGCACTGGCAGTACTGCGGAAAATGGGAGCTGTACCGTTAGGAAGTCTTCACCTGAACCGTACTGGGCCCAGTGTTCTGGCAAGTCATAAAACTAGGGCAGTAGAGAGGGTTTTAACTAAATAGTGGAGGTGAAGAATCAAGTGAGAGAAGATGTGATAATTTAAAGAGAGAGGAAAAAGCAAGAGAGCAAGGTAGCAATAAGTGTAATGATAATCAGAATGTGGCAGGAAGGAATAGAGCATACAAACTTAAGAGTGTGGCAGCAGATAAGGCTGGAGGGGTGGAGAGTTCGGGTGAAGGGAGATTTCAAAATCCAAAGAGGAAGGCCAAGGCATCGGAACAGTATAGCGTTGTGGGTAGAGACAAACAGAATGGGACAGGAAGGGACAGGGAGTTTAACAAAAATTGTACATCAGCAAATAAGATAATTGAAGGGAATAGAAGCAAAAAAAATTAAATTGAAGGTTCTATATTTGAATGCGCAAAGCATCTGCAATAAGGTAGATAAACTAGTGGCACAAATAGAGGTACATGATTTAGATCTAATCTCCATCACAGAGACATGGTTACATGGTAATCAAGGTTGGGAAATAAATATTTCAGGGTACGCAATATTTTGGAAAGATAGACAAAATAGCGAAGGAGGAGGGGTAGCACTGATGGTAAAGGATGACATAAGGGCATTAGTGAGAAAGGATCTGGTCTCAGAAGATCATCAAGTAGAATCAAGTGGAAATAAGAAATAGCAAGAATCAGAAAAAACTGGTGGGAGTAGTTTATAGGCCCCCCCAACAGTAGTTATACCATTGGACAGAACATTAAACAAGAAATTATTGGAGCTTGTGAAAAAGGCAATGTAATAATTATGGGGGACTTTAATCTGCATATAGACAGGGACAATTAAATTGGCAAGAGTGGTCTAGAAGATGAATTTGTAAATTTTTTTCGCGACAGTTTCATGGAGCAATACATTGTGGAACCAATTAGGGATAAAGCTATCTTAGGTCTAGTATTGTGTAATGAGGCAGGTAATGTCATAGTAAAAGATCCACTGGGAAATGATGATCATAATACCATTGAATTCCATGCTAAATTTGAAAGTGACATACTCCAATCACAAACAAGAATCTTAAACTTAAACAAAGCCAATTACATAGGTATCAGGGGAGAACTGGCGAAGGTAAATTGGGTAAATAGACTAAAGGTATGGCAGTAAATGAACCTTTAAAGAAACAATTCAAAATGTTCAACAAAAATGCATTCCATTGAAATACAAAAGCTCAGCAAGAAAGACCTATCCGTGGCTCAGTCAGGAAGTTAAGAATAGTATTAGATTAAAAGAAGAGACTTACAACGTTGCAGATTAAAAGAGGCTTACAACGTTGCAAAAAAAAGAGTAGCAAGTCTGAGGATTGGGAGTTTTTTAGAAACCAGCAAAGGGCCACTAAAAAGTTGATTAAAAAATGAAAAAATAGAACTACAGTAAACTAGGCAGTAATATAAAAACAGATTGTAAGAGCTTTTATAGGTATATAAAAAGGAAGAGAGTAGCTAAAGTAAACATTGATCTGTCTTCACAGTAGAAGACACAAGTTTCATATCAGAAATAGATGGTAACCTAGGGGCTAAAAACAGAGTGAATTAAGGAAATTAGTAACAGCAGAGAACGTATTGATGAAGAGACAGAGTAATGTATCTAAGTTTGCTGACGATACAAAGGAAGGTGGAAAGGTAAGCTGTGGGGAGGACACAGAGAGGCTGCAAAGAGATATAAGTGAGTGGGCAACAAGATGGCAGATGGAATATAATGTAGGGAAGTGTGAAGTTATTCACTTTGGTCATAAGAATAAAACTAATCAAGGAGAGGTTTTTGGGACGCAGGGATGAGTCTTTCCTGTTGGACTACATCTCCATAAGAGCCTGTGCGGTGGCTCAAGAACACCTAAAAACCTCCCAGACAGCTATGAAAAGACAGACAGATAAACATGGCAAGGCCAGAACATTTCAGTCCAGAGATCATGTATTAGTGCTAATACCAATACGGGGAGTAATCAAGAGAAGTAGCCAGGTGAATTATATAATTGACACCTCAGATCGTGGGAAAAAGCAAAGGCTGTGCCACATCAATATGTTAAAATGGTATCACAGCTGGGAAAGGGACAAACAAGCACAGGTCTGTCAGGCAGTCAGGAAAGAGGAGGGAGAAAGGGACAGTGAGGACAAGTTAGAGGGAGGCCTGGAGGATTCCCAAATCGAACCCCCTACTGTCCGGTTAGCTGACACTGAAATGTTAGGGAAATTAGATACCGTACTCTCCTATTTAAACACAGAACACAGGGGAGACCTAACAAGGCTGTTCACAGCATTTAAAGGGATCTGCAGGGGCAAACCTGGGTGCATAACCCTAACCATGACCATAACCAGGTGAGAAGAGGTCCAGGGGTTCCCTCTCATCCTTTGCCTGTAACAGGGTTTAATTTTAGAAACAACGTGTTTTTAGCTCCCCCTCAATGAATCCTTGTTCACTGCTCCAATTGTAAGGCAAAGAAATCACAGATTTCCTTAGATTTAAACAGGAAAGGTAGAAGCATATTAATCTTAAACTCTAATCCAGTTAGCAACTACGAATATGCGATGTGACCATGCTAGCATGCATACGCTGTTATGACTGACCGCTCAAGACAAAGCCCCCAATCAAAATATACAATTCTGATTGTGGTGAGAGAAATGCAGTGTTGATTCAGTCCCATCCCTCCACAGATTGCCTAACATATCATTTTAAACTTTCCAAATTAAAGAAAACCATAGCCAAATTGACCATCTATAACCCCTGAATGAGGCGAACCAAACCAGGTGTCTTTAGATCAACAAGTTAACAGTTTAATTAGAAAAACTAAATTCTTAAACACTACTAAGATATAAACAACATTTAAAATAGAAAAATTAGTGTCCTTGCATATTTACGCTCCTGCCGAAGTGAAATCTTACAATGTGAAACAGTCCAAGGTTGCTTGAAGTCCTCACAGCCGTCCAATGGGGGGGAAAAAAAGGTTCTTCAACAGTAGAACAATCTAATTCAGCATTCTAATTCAGCAGTTGAATTGATGCTGTTCTTTTCCAGTGATGAATTTCAGCAATTACGGTTCAGTAGTTAAAGGAATTTGGTTATTTTCTTTAAAGAAATTAATCTGACTTCACATCAGAATTCTGAGAGTATAATAAATAGTGTTTAAATAAACTGAGAGAGAGCTCTCTTTTCCCTCAGTATATGCTGGTCCAGCTGTCTGTCTGTGTCTGTTCACTGTGTCTCAAAAGCCAATTTTTCAGCTAGTTTCAAATGGCAATCGGCAACATTGTATCTCGTGTCCTTGGTTCTGAGTGGCTATACCCTATGGCAACAAGAACGCATATTTGAAGCTGGATGTATTCTATGGCAATGAGAATGTATCCTTTGACTCAGTCCCTGGAGCTTGCTGCCCAAAGCAGTACTGATCCTTTTACAGCCTTAAAGGCACACTGCATACTTCCTGGAAAAGAAAAAACTACAGGATCATAACAACGCCATAAACACACAAACAGATAGGGACAGAAAAAGTAGAAAGAACAAAGGGGAAAAGGTTGAGGCAATATCTGCTAGTTATTTACTGTCCTTTAAGTTCAATGTGGAATCTTTGGTTGCCGGTAAGTCCTGCTATTCTTTGGGGCACAGTTCACGCTTCAACTTGTTTCGATGTCGGAGTCTTTTCTCTCTTGAGGTTTACGTGTCTTCCATGGGTCCAGTGGCTAGGAAGAAAGTGAGAAAGAGAGCCAGGAGAAAGGCTTGCTTGTTCCAGCTTCAATTGCCAACTGCCTTCTGAATTCAAACGATCCAGTTAGTCATATGACCAGCTGGTTTAACCAGTCCTGGCTTTGTTGATTGTATCATCTTAGCAGGCCCTGGAATGTGCTTCCTTACACCTGGTGATCAAAATCCATTTGGGTTAATTGGAGCAGGGAATAGTCCTTTGTCTCCACAAGCAACGTCCCTTAGTATGCAAATGTTCTTCCAGCCCAGTGTTCGGTGATCGTCAAACAAGTCATTTCTTCACCAGCAACAGTTTAAAATCAATGTTCATATGACAAAATTAATATGCCTCATTCTTGGCAGGTGGGGGGTCTGCATGACACCATGAACAGCAAGGGACCCAGTCCTGAGCCCTGCAGACCCCACTGGAAACAGCCTTCCAGTCATAAAATCACCCATCGACCATTACCTTTTGATTCCCACCAGTGAGCCAATTTTGGATCCAATTTGCTACTTTTTCTTGAATTCCATGAGCTCTTAACTTTCTGATCAGGAGGCCATGTGGATGGAGCCTGACCAAAAGCCTTGCTAAAATCAATATAGTCAACATCAAATGCACTATCCTCATTGACCCTCCCTGTTACCTCCTCAAAAAACCAATCAAGTTAGTTAGACACGATCTTCCCTTAACAAATCCATGCTGACTCCTTGATTAATCCTGAACAACAATTCATAATGTCTGACTGTATTGCACAATTTTTTCCCCCTCTTTTAAGGGTAAAGAGTTATGGAAAATAAAAAGATTTAAGGAAGGGCAAAAAGGCAATTTCAGATTTTAATTTATTCAATCTGTTCTGAGTAGAAAATTAGGGAAGGAAAGATGATACATTTTTAATAATGGATGTGGATAAGATAAGGAAGTATTTTGTGCAAGACCAGAGTGAGGAAGAAATGAATTAAGCTAAGCATCAAGAACCACTTTCACACACTTGTAGAACAGACTGTCATCCAGTACAGTAAATACTTAGGCATTTGAAAAGAAACTGAATCAATAACTAAGTGATGCAGAAATAGTTTAGTAAATGATGCTAAAAAGAGTTAGCAAGGAATTTTGAATAAGCCTTGGCTGATATGGTGACTGGAATGGCTGAATGATGATTTCTCATTCCTCTGTTCATTATTTATCTGGAAACTGTTAGCACTTCTTTTGCTTGAAGACTATTATTCCTTTACCTGACATATTTCATATTTGCAAAATATTTTGGGAAGGGAATGCCTCTTCAACAAGTGCATTGGTACAAAAGACTTCGATGCTGTTGAAATGTTGGGATCAGGTTCCATCAGATCAGCCATTTGACAAACAATCCCTACCTCAGATTTTATTTATGTATGGTTGCAGTATATATTTTCTACCTCATTTCTAGAATTACTGTAAATACACAATTAACTTTGCATTGTCCTGATGTAGCAAAGATGAGGTTTAATTTGAAAAGCATTTACTCACCAATCACCATTCCATTGCCAGAGAAATGTATGTTTTACCATATGACAGTTAATAACCACACATCAAAATAACCTAAAATTAACATCCGCTCAGATACCAATACAGTTATACATTCTAATGGGAGCAATTGGATAAAGCCAGCATTTCACGCATCATGGCACAGTCCCGTTCAGAGGGTGAAACTACTGTATCTTAAACATACAGAAAATATTGATGTTTAGTACCTCTCGGGCCAGAATAAGGTCTCACTGGCTTTGTAATGATCCAGCTGCATTTTTCAGCATTAGCTACAAATGTGCCCAGTTTAAGGCACTTTTGGCCAGGACACAGTTCACTGTTTACACAACATTTCTCAGAATCTTTGTAACACCAGAAACTTTAATAGATCATGTGACTGTAATGTAACTCAGGAGAGAATTTCTCTTTCTGATTGAGATGTTCTGGGAGCCTCATACTCTTTCTTATATTTGACAGAAATTGAACCTGAATCCTGACTCAAATACTGATCAAGTAAGCAGAAGTTTTGTTCATTGTGAAACTTTGAAGAGTGCTGGGTGCTCGGGTAAGAACCTATTTTGTAGCAAAATCACAGATTGAATTCCTGAGGATTTTTAAAAATAACAATGCAACTGTTTCTCAGTTGTCGATAATTGCCTCACATATCTGCAGCCATTAAGCTATTATTACCCCTGGAGTTTCCTCTTTCTTATGATGGAGACTCCAGCTACCCCAAAGGTGGTCATTGTCATAAGGAAGGACTCCTGCCCCAGGCTTTCATTGGGACCTGGCCTATGCTTGATGGAGGTATGCCTTGCCAACAAGGGTGGAAGTGGAAACCACCTGGGGGTTTGGGCTGGGTTTGAGATCTAAGCCCCCAAAGAAGAGCTGAACTTACTTCTGTTAGTTTTCAACACAGTCCCTTTGTTATGGCCACATGGTGTGACATGGATGGTTCCCACTGTTCATCTCCCCACTTGACCACAGCAGGTGTATTTGTATTAGAGTTTAGCCTCTTGGTGTTTTATTTTTCAAATAAACAGACAGCAACAGATTTTCTTGGAGATTTTCAAAACAGAAAGTCAATTGTTTATTGAACAATACACCTTATCCCGAATTTGTCACAATCGCATCCACTCACACATTTGCTCACACACACACACACAAGAAATGGACAAAGAAGCAAAGGAGGAAGGTGTTTTTTAGTGGGAGGAAAAGTTACAATAAACCTGTTGAGTTCTCTTGAGAATTAAGTTCTAGATGGGTGCAGGCCTGAGATGATTGTAGATTTCTCTCTTGATTGAAGGTTCTGTTGAAGATGGTGGGTTACTCCTAGCTCTCAGTGCTGTATACTGTATATGTTGGATTTTCTCAGCAGGGCACTGTGCTTTCTGGCTTGGCTGTAACTCAAGCTGTTACAAGTAGCTTCACCTTCAGGGTCAGTCGCTCCCTCTCTCTCTGGCTGTCTTTCTTCGAGGTAAACTGTGTCACCTCTCACCTCCTGGTAGGAGACATTCTCCTTTCTTCCCCATGGTGATTGCACAATGGCCCAGGACGTGGCTACTTCACTCCTCCTGTGTTTCAGAAGAAGACATACAATTCTGTTTTAATGTTTTAGGATAGGTGTAAGATAGGTTCCAATACCATCTTTTGGCTTTGAAGATTTGTCCTGTGTCTTTGTCAGACTGTTTGAATACACAAAAGGCCAATACCATTTTCTTCAGTGGCCATTTTAGACCGTTGTTCACTTTTAAAAGTAAAGGTTCATTTTTTAAAGACAAAGTCTGTTTTTCATAAGTCTTCAGAGTTAGTCCATGATTATTGTCTCATCACACTTCCAGTGTGTGTGGTACCTTTCTAATGGGCCATTGCAGGAACCTTAAAATTATTTCTTGGGGACTTTAGCATTGCTTTTCCTCCCCCTGCTGCACGATGGACACGCTCCACCAGACCTTCCTGCCTTCACAGTACAGCAAGTGCCCTAAATGAGCATCAAATTACAAATTAGAGAACCTCCTACTGAACCCTGAAAGTCCCCTGGGCTCACTGGTGGAAGTTCTTGTTGCGAGTGTCTTGTCTCTTATCCTGTGACACATGTCAAATGCAGATATTCATGGCCAATCTGTGTCTGATAATATCAGTTGTTACGGCCGCGTGGTGTGACGTGGGTGGTTCCCACTGTTCAACTCCCTACCTGACCGCAGCAAGTGTTTTGTATTAAGATTTTAGCCCCCTTTGTGTTTTATTTTTCAAATAAACAGAGAGCGACAGGTTTTCTTGTAAGGGTTTTAAAAACAGAAAATCAATTGTTTACTCATCAATACATCTTATGCTGAAATTGTTACACACACACACACACACACACACACACACACACACACACACACACACACACACACACACGAAACAGATTGAGGGGGAAAGAGGTAGGTGGGTTTTAGCAGGGAGAAAAGGGTTACAATAAACCTGTTGAATCTCTTGAGACTCAAGTTATAGAGGGTTGCAGGCCTGTGACGATTGTAGATTTCTCTCTTGATTGAAGGTTCTGTTGAAGATGGTGGCTCACTTCTACCTTTCTCTCTGTTGTATGACGTAGATGTTGGATTTTTTCCAGCAGGGCATGTGCTTTCTAGCATGCCATCAGCTACAAGTAGCTTCACCTTCTAGGTCAGTCTCTCTCTCTCTCTGTCTCTATCTGTGGCTGCCATTTTTAAAGGCAAAATTGTCACTTCTCAACTCCTGTTAGGAAACACTCCGGTTTCTTCCCATGGTGATTACACAATGGCCCAGGACGAGGCTACTTCATACCTCCTTTATTTTAGAAGATATTCAATTCTGGAATGTTTCTATGATAGGTATGAGATGGATTTCATCATCAGCTTTTGGTTTTGAAGATTTCTCCTTTGTCTTTGCCAGACTATTTGAATATACAAAAGGTTAATCCCCTTCTCTCTGGTCGCCATTTTGGACCATTGTTCACTTTTTAAAAATAAAGGTTAATTTTTTTTTTAAAGTCTGTTTTTTCATAATTTTTCAGAGTTACTCCATGAATGTTGCATCATTGCACCTCTGATGTGTGTGACTCAATTTAAGTTGGACTGAAGCCAATAAGACACTGTTGTCTACAGGACCAGCACCTCATATTCGAATCAACACATTTGAGGGAATTTTTGATTCTTCAGCTTTATATTGGATTGTTGTGCCACATTTACAGAGATACAGGCAAAATCTTTATAGAATAAGGGTCTTATAAAGAAATATTAGGAAGTGAACTCATATCTTGGTTACCTTCCAAAGTTGTCCTAAGGTAATGCTGCATTGTTCGAGATGCATCTTTTGCAGCAGCAGGAAGGACTTTCAGATGAGTTGCTGATTGATTTCTACTTGCTCTTGCTGAGTTTGTAAAAGTGCTGAGTTTTTTCTACTGCTTTTTAAAGTTGATGAAGACTACAGGGGGTCAGGTTGCACATGGTAAAGGCCTTGGTTCTAACTTAAAGGGTTCTGCTCAGACCACTTGCTTCTAGTCACATCAGGGAGATTGATCAGTGGCAACACAGAGGAGGACAAGCGCTTCGCAGAGGGAAGAGAAGGAGGAGAGAAGGAGGTCTCAGCAAGAGGCCAAACACGGGGTTCAGGGAGCAATTCTCTTACCTGAAACTCAGTGAGGCACAGTGTGTGCGACGTCTTTGTTTTACGAAGGAGGTGCTCACTGAAAGCTGCCATCACTCTCAGGCAGACCTGCAGCCTCACAGCAGGGTGAGGATGGCGCTGCAAGTGGCTGTGAAGGAGACCTTGGCCATGAACTTTGTGTTGGGATCCTTCCAGGCTGGAGCAGGTGACATAGATAGAGAGATACAGCACTGAAACAGGCCCTTTGGCCCACCGAGTCTGTGCCGACCATCAACCACCCATTTCTACTAATCCTACATTCCCTTCCACATCCCCATCTTCCCTCAATTCTCCTATCACCTACCTACACTACGGGCAATTTACAATGGCCAATTTACCTATCAACCTGCAAGTCTGTGGGAGGAAACCGGAGCACCCGGTGGAAACCCACACGGTCACAGGGAGAACTTGTAAACTCCGCACAGGCAGTACCCAGAAGTGAACCCGGGTCACTGGAGCTGTGAGGCTGGGGTGCTAACCACTGCGCCACTGTGCCGCCCTAACATCGCTAACGTTTTCCAGTTCACCATCCACTGATATTTGTATGCCAGGAGAGGCTTTCTCTCGGGCCAAGGAGAAGGAGGTGGAGTGTGCATGTTGCTTCACCAGGATAACAGACGACCCCATGGTGTCAAGTGTCATTGACTGCACAAATGTGGCTTTGCAAGCATTTCATCTAAATGCAGAGGTGTACTGCAAATGCAAAGGGTTCCACTCCCTGGATGTGCAGATAGTGTGTCACCATATTCAGCACATCATGCAGGCAAATGCCCAGTATCCTGGTAGCAATAAGGATGCCTTTGTACTGCGCCAGTCCACTGTGCCATCAGTATTTGAGCCACCACGTCAAAGCAGACAGTTACTGGGCAACAAGATCTATATACTGACCACTTGGTTCATAAATTGGTGAGCAACCCAGACACAAATAGGCAGCATGCATATAACAAGATCCATGCTGTCACAAAAAATGCCAGACTAGTTGGGATGCTTACGCAATGCTTTCACTGCTGCTCTGGAGGAGCCCTGTGATTTACTAAGTGCAGATCGCTCCTCTGTGCTACCCTCTGAAGTACATGCAATGCCAGTATCTGTGCTAGTGACTGAGAATATGAAATTGTGACAATGTTTCATCGTCATCAGTTTCTTCTTCCTCTTGCACTTCATGCTCCAGCACCACTGCTTGGTTAGGTGGCATTTCTTGGGTATCTGAAAGGAAAAAGGTACAAAGGTGGGGTTGCCTTGAGGGAAGTGGGTGAAAGCAGGGGTGCATACTGAGACCATCTGCAGCTTCAGAATTAGAAGAGATTGTGGGATGAGGGGAAAATGGGATGTGAGAACGAGGATTAGGTAGGAACATACCGTCATCTTCAATCCTTTCAATCCTGCAGCTAGACATGGCCTAAGTCATGGCTGCTCCAATGATGGCGAGCAATGTCTCTTCCATCGGGGTGAGGACATGAAGCCGTGCCTGTCCCCTGCCAGTTGGATGCTGTTGCCTTCGGTTATGTGTCATCTTGTCCGCAAGAGAGAAGGAGGTGTGTCAGTGAGTGTGGTGTGGCTGTCATGGTTGAATGACTGGCAGTGTGTGCAAGCTGTGAGATGTGAGTGCGAGGCTTCCAGCAGTGATAAGTGTGTGAGGGTGTGAAGCTATGAATGTGGGGGGTATTGATATATACATCACTGTGTACCTGAATGGTGGTAGAAGGATGAGCAATGGCAATACATTCAGAACAAAGTTCTTATTTAAAATAATAAGCCAATAAAAGTGTTTGATGCTAAATTTCCTTGATTGTTGCACCCTCATGGAGACTATTATTTGTGTTTCTACTTCCCTCTGGAGGACAGGAATGGTTCTGGACCATCTCCATTGGTTTTAATAGGAGCTGACACTGCGGTAATCAGAGGTTAACTGACCTTAGAAAGATTCCTACCACCTACTGCAAGTTTCCCTCCTAGTCACACACCATCCTGACTTGGAACTATATCGCCATTCCTTCACTGTCGCTGGGTCAAAATCCTGGAACTCCCTTCCAAACAGCATTGTGGGTGTACCTACCCCACATGGACTGCAGCGGTTCAAGAAGGCAGCTCACCACCACCTTCTCAAGGGCAATTAGAGATAGGCAATAAATGCTGGCCTGGCCAGTGATGCTCACATCCCATGAATGAATAAAAAAGCTTAGTGAACAACAATACTGAGCTACTACTATACTCTGCAAAGCCCAGGTCCAGCACCTTCAGATTAGATAAAAGACTGTTCCAGAGCGACAGCTACTGTTACGTTTTGTGTGTAACGCAGACACACCAATCTCACAGACAAGATCAGTCAATCCAAAAGGTAGGTTCTTTTATTGAAGATACTAACTTATAAACAGTGATGAAAAGGTAAGTAAGGGAGCTGAAATTTATTTTATGGCTCACCTGAGACCTTCAGAAGAAGGAAAATGGCTATGAAGGTCTTCTGACCTTTTCAGATGACTGGGGGTTGCTGCGCATGGATGATCCTGCCTAGTCCTGTCACGCTAAATCAATCGCCTCCCTCAACTCCCGATCCATTGGCCCATCAACGAAAATGGTGCTCCCACCCAGCGCACACCTCTCAGAGTCAGCTTTTATCGGATTGCTGTTGGCGTAAAATGTAATCGCAGCTTGAATCAGACTCACATTCCCTTAAAGAAAAGCTGTAAAATCTCGGCATGATGTACGATGTCCCGATGATGTGGAGCTGCCGTGTGTTAGACCTGAACAATATCGCAGAGTCAGTTACACAGACTTCCATGCTGCCGCAAGGATCGCAGATGAACCTGGTGAGCTTGCAAACCTTCACTCTGGAGATTCTGGAGCAAGCGGATGGGTTCAGCTTTCCAGTCTGCAGAAACTTGAAGTATCTTCAACAACCACCAAGTTGCGTTTTGTGTTCGAACATGGATACACCAATCATGCAGAAAGATAAGTGAATCCAAAAGGTGGGTTCTTTTATTGAAGATATTAACTTACATGCAGCAATGCTGGGAAGGTACTTTACATTCTTGTTACTGTAGTTGCTTGCAGTAAATGCTTAGGTCACAAGGGTCTATATATCACCTTTTTTTTTAATTTCCAAAATATACTTTATTCATAAAAATCTGCAAAAATTACATTGCCAAACAGTTTCAAACAGTGCCAAAAAATACGAACATTGCAAGGGAGATCAGTTTCCTTCCATACTATCATGAGTTTCTTCACAACCCTTCCATTTCACTATTGTCATGCCAATTACAGTTTTACATTTACAGCAAATGAAAATATCAACGATACAGTTCGAGGGATTTCCCATGGATCCAGCCCCTCAGTTCAGCTTGGTGGGGGGACCTTACACTGTGGTCTTTCCCCATTGAGCCTTTGCTGCGGCTGCCCCAAGCTTTAGTGCGTCCCTCAGCACGTAGTCCTGGACCTTGGAATGTGCCAGTCTGCAACATTCGGTCGTGGACAACTCTTTGCGCTGGAAGACCAGCAAGTTTCGGGAAGACCAAAGGGCGTCTTTCACCGAATTGATAGTCCTCCAGCAGCAGTTGATGTTTGTCTCGGTGTGCGTCCCTGGGAACAGCCCGTAGAGCACAGACTCCTGTGTTACAGAGCTGCTTGGGATGAACCTCGACAAAAACCACTGCATCTCTTTCCACACCTGCTTTGCAAAGACACATTCCAGGAGGAGGTGGGCGACCGTCTCTTCCCCACCACAGTCACCGCGGGGGCATTGTGCGGAGGGGGCGAGACTTCGGGTGTGCATGAAGGATCTGACGGGGAGCGCCCTTCTCACCACCAGCCAAGCTACGTCTTGGTGCTTGTTTGCAAGTTCTGGTGATGAGGCATTCCACCAAATGACTTTGATGGTCTGCTCGGGGAACCATCCGACAGGATCCACCGTTTCCTTTTCCCGTAGGGCCTTGAGGACATTCCGTGCAGACCACTGCCTGATGGACCGGTGGTCAAAGGTATTTTCCCCGCAGAAACTGCTCCACGAAGGATAGGTGGTACGGCACCGCCCAACTGCATGGAGCGTTCCGCGGCAATGTGACCAGGCCCATCCTTCGCAACACCGGGGACAGATAGAACCTCAGCACGTAGTGACACTTGGAGTTTGCGTACTGGGGATCTACACACAGCTTGATGCAGCCGCACACGAAGGTGGTCATCAGGATGAGGGCCACGTTGGGTACATTTTTCCCGCCCTTGTCCAGAGATTTGAACATCGTGTCCCTCCGGACCCGGTCCATTTTACATCCCCAGACGAAGCGGAAAATGGCTCGGGTGACTGCCACGGCGCAGGAGTGGGGTATGGGCCAGACCTGCGCCACGTAGAGCAACAACGTGAGCGCCTCGCACCTGATGACCAGGTTCTTACCCACAATGGAGAGAGATCGCTGCCCCCACATGCCCAACTTTTGTCGTACCTTGGCTACTCGCTCCTCCCATGTTTTGGTGCACGCCCCGGCCCTTCCGAACCATATCCCCAGCACCTTCAGGTAATCTGACCTGACGGTGAAGGGGACAAAGGATCGGTCAGCCCAGTTCCCAAAGAACATGGCCTCGCTCTTGCCGTGGTTGACTTTGGCTCCCGAGGCCAGTTCGAACTGGTCGCAGATGCTCATCAGTCTGCGCACGGACAGCGGATCCGAGCAGAAAACGGCGACGTCATCCATGTACAGGGAGGTTTTGACCTGAGTGCCTCCGCTGCCTGGGATTGTCACCCCTCCTATGCTCGCATCCTTCCTAATAGACTCAGCAAAGGGTTCAATACAGCAAACAAACAAGACCGGGGACAGAGGACAGCCCTGTCTGACTCCATATTTGATCGGGAAACTTTCAGATTCCCACCCGTTGATTGACACTGCGCTACTGATGTTTGTGTAGAGCAGTTGGATCCAATTGCGGATTCCCTCCCCAAACCCCATTTTGGAAAGCACGTCCATCATGTAGGTGTGCGATATCCTGTCAAAAGCCTTCTCCTGGTCCAGGCTGATGAGGCAGGTGTCCACCCTCCTGTCCCGTACGTAGGCGATCGTATCCCTGAGTAGCGCGAGACTATCAGAGATCTTCCTGCCGGGTACAGTACAGGTCTGATCGGGGTGAATCACCAACTCCAGAGCAGACTTGATTCGACTGGCTATGACTTTGGACAGGATCTTGTAATCAACATTAAGCAGTGAGATGGGCCGCCAATTTCTGATTTCTGCCCTCTTCCCCCTTCTGCTTGTAAATGAGGGTGATGATGCCTTTTCTCATGGACTCTGACATGCTGCCGGCCAGGAGCATACTCTCGTATACTTCCAGCAGGTCCGGGCCGACCCAGTCCCACAGGGCCGAGTACAACTCGACCGGTAAGCCGTCGCTCCCGGGAGTTTTACTCGTCTCGAAAGACTCGACGGCCTTTGTCAACTCGTCCAAAGTTAGCGGCTTGTCCAGTCTCTCCCTCCTGCTGTCATCTAGGACCTCTGTGATAGATGACAGGAAGGACTGGGAGGCTCTGCTGTCTGTGGGCTTCGCGTCATACAGCCCAGCATAAAAGGATTTGCTGATCCTTAGTATGTCGGACTGCAAAGACGTTACCGAGCCATCTTCTTCCTTCAGGCTGCTGATAACAGAGCTCTCTCTGTGTACCATTTGGAAGAAGTAACGCGAGCACGTCTCATCCTGCTCGATGGAGCGGACTCTGGACCGGAAGATGATCTTGGAGGCCTCCTTGGCAAAGAGCGAGGCCTGCTGGCTCTTCACCTCTTGGAGGTCCTCCTTGACCTCGACCCCCATTGACTGCAACCGGAGTAGATTTTGCATAATTTTCTGGAGTCGGGACAGTTCCCTCTGTCTCTCTCTCTCCTTCTGAACACCTTTGTGGATGAAGAACCTCTTGATGTTCTCCTTAATCGCTTCCCACCAGTGAACTGGAGACTCAAAGAGGGGTTTCACGGTCCTCCAACCTTTGTAATCCCTTTTGAGTTCCTCAACGTTCTCTGGGGTCAGCAGTGTCGCATTGAGCTTCCATGTCCCTCTGCAAACCCGCTGGTCGTCCTGTAAGTGATAGTCGGCCAGTAAGAGGCAGTGGTCGGAGAAGAACACCGGCTTGACGTCGGTGGATCCGACCGTGACAGCACGGGACACAAACAGGAAGTCAATCCTGGAACGGGCAGACCCGTCCGATCTTGACCATGTGTATCTGCGCTGCGCTCCGTCTGCAGGTTTGCTGAAGACGTCGTGCAGTTTGGCATCCTTAACTGTTTCTATTAGGAATCTGGATGTAGCGTCCAGTTTGCTGTCGTCACTGCCGGATCGTCCAGCTGCTTCGATGATGCAGTTGAAGTCACCGCCTAGCATGACCGGCCTGGACGTCGCCAGCAGCAGTGGGAGCTGCTGGAAGACGGTCAGCTGCTCGCTGCGTTGTACCGGGGCGTACACGTTGATCAACCGGAGCGGAGCGTTGTTGTACATCACGCCTGCTACGAGGAGGCGGCCGCCCACCACCTCCTTAACTTCGGAGATGGTGAAGTTACCTCACCACAGCAGAATACCCAGGCCGGAGGAACGGCAGTCATTACCCCCCGACCAGATCGACGGCCCGTGGGACCACCATCGCGACCACTGCCTGTAGGTGCTGAGGTGTGGTATTCCACACTCCTGCAGAAACAGTAGGTCAGCTTTGACCTTGGCAAGGTAATCCAAGGTTGAAACACATCGCGTAGTAGATTTAATGCTACGCACATTAATGGAAGCAATTCTTACACCCATTTTTTACTAAAAATTAGTTGTTGCTTCCCATACCATTTGTCCTCGCTAGTCCCAGTCCTTCGGGATGTTCCTGCATACCCATCGTGTGCGCAAGCAGTTTCACGTTGGTTGGGCTCAGAAACCCCTCCTGATTTTTCATGCAGGGCTTGTGCCGCTCGGGTGACATCGGCGGGGTCTTGTAGGCAGAGAGCATTGGGTTGTCCTCAGCTGCTTCCATCTGTTCCTCCTCGAAAACATCACAGCTCCCGGTCTCCCGGAGCTCAGGTGCGCCAGACGTGTCTTTGCTCCCGGTGTCCCGGAGCTGAGATGCGTTGGCCACGTCGTTACGTGTGGGGCATTGGGGTTGGGGCACGCCGGGCCCATCACAGCTTCCAGTGCCCGGGGGCTGGGATGCTTTATCATCCATCTCGGAGTTCTGCCGCCTCTTTTGAAGGGGCTGTCGTTCCAGCATTTCCCCGTCCAGTGAAGAGGAGTTGTTGCAGTCTGATTCAGAAGAGAGCCTCCTCTTACCACTGGTTTGGGTGGTGGCTTTGGGATGTTTTTTCTTTGTGGTTTTCCTCTGGACCACTTGCCACTGACCTGTTTGTCCATCTGCTGCCTCCTCCTCCATTGATTCTGTCTGTGGAGGCGGGGTTCCCGGGCACTGGGTAGGTGCTGGGTCGTTGGTTTCAGCTGCCTCCCCTTCCTTCTCAGGTTGAAGTTTCTCACTGCGGAGAAGGTTGCTGGTCTCCTTTCGAACAGCGGACGCCTTCGTCGAACCTTCTCCCGGCCTTTCCTTGGACCTTGCCGCCTGAGCATAGCTGAGGCAACGTTTGGGGCAGGTCTTGTAGAGATGGCCTGCCGCACCGCACAAGTTGCAACACTTAGTCTGCTTACAGTCCTTGGTCTGATGGCCTTCCTCCTTGCAGTTCTTGCAAACAACCGTGCTGCAGTTGGCTGCCATGTGACCAGATTTGCCACAGGTGCGGCAAACTCTGGGCTGCCCAGCGTAGACCAAGAAGCCTCGACTTCCCCCGATAGCGAAGCTGGAGGGAGGGTGGATGATGGCTCCACTGGGATCTACCTTCAAGGTCACCTTGACCTGCCGCTTGCTGGTCCAGATCCCAAAGAGGTCCTTGACATCAGTGCTGCTGCCGACCACCTCAACGTATCTGGCGAGAAAGGTGAGTACATCCACCACCGGAACATGGGGGTTGTAGAGGTGAATCGTCACCACCCGGTCCCGTTGTGACGGAAGCGTGAAGAGCGGCTCCGCTGTGAGGATCGACAGTGGCGCCCGGTCCCCTTTCTCCTTGAACGCCTTCAGGAACTTGATGCATCCCGCCACGTTCCGGAACGTCACGTCGAAGTATCCACTGCTGGGGAAATCCTGCAGGCAGAAGACGTCCGTCGCTTGAAATCCGCAGCAATCGAAGAGAATTTTCTTGATGAAGAAGGTGCGATCGACCGGTGCATCTCCTTCCTTGTCCTTCACGACCACCCGAACGGTGTTGCGCACTTCCTGGCCTGTCTGCAAATGGACAGCCGTTTCAGAGACACCCCTTTTAAAACAATACTGCAGCAATACCAGTTAAATACCAGCTACCATTAAAGTCACTGCAGCCACACATGCTTATGCCTTTCTTTATGCTCCAACTTGCTAAAACTTAGGATGCGAGCCCACTTCAGCCGACAGCAGGACCCGGGGAGGCAAATTCCCCGGGGTAGCCAATTAAGTGTCTGCCGCCAGGGTTGCTGTTCATATTAATGCCCAACCCCAAGAGCTGCCAGCCCAATCAAAGGACCGGCAGCTCCGTAGTCTCAGCAGCACCTCTGCTAACAGTGGTCATTGCTGGGGCTGCACCTGCAGGATGAGGGAGTATCGATGGCCAGGCAAACAGGTAAATGGGGTCTGGAAATGCTGGAGCCAGACAGGCAGGCCTCGGCAATCAGAGGGTGGGGGCTTGCTGAGAGTGGACAGTGCTGTTATTGTGGGAGTGGACATTGCCACCGGAAGCCCCCTCCGTGGGCCCTGGAGTGCCCAAAAGGGAGCCCCCCCCCCCCTACCCAGAGCCTGCTGGCTGTCCACCAGGTTTCACTAGACGGTCTCCCCATGTGGTGGCAAATCCCTGTCGCTGGCAATATGCCAGCAGAGATGGAAACAGGTGCTTAATTGGCCACTTAAGTGGCTCAATTGGGCTTCCAGTGGGTGGCACATCTTCCAGCTTTTCTGCTATGAGTAAAATGGCATGGCAGCAGGAAGATTTCGGGTGTACCCCCTGGTGCCTTCCTGTGCCATTTTGCTAGCCTTCCCACCTCCTAGCCCGTTGCCAAGGGGCTGGTAAAATTTCGGCTTAGATTTATAATTCCCATTTCTTTCTTTTGGGCCTCCTTATCTCGAGAGACAATGGATACGCGCCTGGAGGTGGTCACTGGTTTGTGAAGCAGCGCCTGGAGTGGCTATAAAGGCCAATTCTGGAGTGACAGGCTCTTCCACAGGTGCTGCAGAGAAATTTGTTTGTCGGGGCTGTTGCACAGTTGGCTCTCCCCTTGCGCCTCTGTCTTTTTTTTTGCCAAGTACTAAGTCTCTTCGACTCGCCACAATTTAGCCCTGTCACATGGTAGCTCTGGCGAATGCTGGCGGGCAGCCCATTGGCAGCCCATTTACAATACCCATAAATAACTACATCATACTCTGAGGACCTTGCTATTTGTCAACGCTGCCCAGCTGTATACAAAACAAACCAGCCTGTGAAGTCTAGTTACCTACTTTTAAAAAAAACTGTTTATCTGCTTGTTAAAGGTTTTGCTGATTCACAATGCATAGTTTAAGCTGATGTGGCTTTTCATTTCAATGGAAGTTTCCTGTGTAGCAGCTGATTGCTAACACATGGTAGGGATGGAAACTAGAACAGAAAAAATAAAATTGCAAGTCTTCTGCTTAATTGTTTTATTCATTTTACTACACTGACAATTATCCCCCGCTGAATGTTTTGCAGGAGTCAGTTATTTATGTCCTCAGTCATTATAGGAGGTTATATGAATTATAATTATCACTGATGCGCATCCAGAAAAGGACAGTGAAAGCCCATTTATAAAATGGCAGGAAAATGTGACTAGATCAGTGATTTAGTTGGTGCTGTGGTAGATGGTGGGTAATTTGACAATGAGTAAAAAGCTCTTCTGCTCATTAGAGGCAGTTAAAAAAGGCCTTTTCCCAATACTGGATTAACATTGCAGCAAAAAGAAAAGTACACCAGAATTTTAGGACTGAAAGGAGTTGGATGATTTTTAAATTACTGTACCTTTGAAACATCAGTAAAACAAATTACAGAATTTAAAGAAGAGTTCTTTCAAACATCTTTTACATACAATAAATGGGGCGGCGCAGTGGTTAGCACCGCAGCCTCACAGCTCCAGCGACCCGGGTTCGATTCTGGGTACTGCCTGTGTGGAGTTTGCAAGTTCCCCCTGTGTCTGCATGGGTTTTCTCCGGGTGCTCCGGTTTCCTCCCACAAGCCAAAAGACTTGCAGGTTGATAGGTAAATTGGCCATTATAAATTGCCCCTAGTATAGGTAGGTGGTAGGGAAATATAGGGACAGGTGGGGATGTGGTAGGAATATGGGATTAGTGTAGGATTAGTATAAATGGGTGGTTGATGGTCGGCACAGACTCGGTGGGCCGAAGGGCCTGTTTCAGTGCTGTATCTCTAAACTAAACTAAACTAAAGGTGAACTCAATAGCTCTCTGTAGTAACATTGCACAATGTAAGTGCAGTGAAGCAAATGATAGCTGATCACTGTTGGGGGAAGGGCAAATGAGATACTATTTTTCCCAAGTTCTTTACACCCACCCAGGCCTAGATAGGGCGATGACAGAATTTTTAAATGAGCATTTATTTTACATAAAAATGTTTGGCAAACCTTTTTGAAGGACGTAAATTGTGTGACACAAATGGCACGTAGCACATCTGGCTGCTCTCCCTCTCCAATCCACGGGCTGGTGCGTTTGTCCCAGGGCGACTGGTCTCTGGCTCATTTGGTCACCAGCTACCCCTCAGCCTGCTCTTTGAGCATCTTAGTACAGGTTGGAAGTGTCTGCGGAGGGCTTGTCCTCTTCCAAACTACTTGTTTTTTTATCCAGAACAAAGCATTGTTTTATAATAATGTTGATCAGAAAAAAGCAGCCTTAAATTTCATGTTCCCAGTAATGCTAGTCACGAGGGTTCTTTATCCTGCTCAGGTTACAAACCTTATATAAGCCATTATTTCTTATTTGTTTCCTTGTTAAAAAAAAAATTAAATTTGGCTCAAAACTTCCTGCAGGCCACACCACCAGTGGAAAAATGGCAGAGCAAACACTAAACCAATCCGAGTGGAAAGGCCCAAATCCCATCCCAAATTAAGGGGTTGGGCTATCCCACTAGTAAGGTCACTTCAGTATTGCCTGTCCTGAACCACTGTCCTGCCGCTTTGACAGTGGAAAGAGGTTATGGAAGGGACCAAATAAATCTTAATTATGAAATCTTCTGCTCTCAATTGAGCAATTAGCCCTTTGTAAGACAATCAGCAAGACTCACCTCAGATCTCAGCTGGTATGTTCTCCTGAGGCCTTATAACTGTCAAATGATCTGAATTCCAGCGTAGGTGTGATACTAAGTAACAAAAATCATGGTCAATGTGGTCTCCTGGTCTAGTTTTGATCGACTTAGGGCAGTGGTTCCCTCACTGTGGTACGGGTACATGAGACATCTTTGAGGAGCAGGGGTGTAGCAGGAGAAATGGTCCAATGACAGATTTAACTATCTTTTTCCTCATTTGCTTAATTCATTATTTTTTAATTGCGTGTATATGTAAAGAAAAAAAGTTAGGATGCTTCCTGGTGAATGTTTATTCTGCATGTTGTATTTTTCACAAATGCAAGGACATGTGGTGTGGCCCAGGGTCAGGCTGGTGGGTTTGTCCCAGGGGAACAGGTCTTTGTGTCATTTGGTCATCAGCGACCCCTCAGCCCACTCTTTGAGCATCTTAGTATCGGTCGGAGGTGGCTGTGGAGGGTTCGCCCTCTTCCAAACTACTTGGAGTCAGCAAGGTTGCCTGGAGCAATGCACCTTCGAGGAGGAGAAGACCATCACTCGCATTTGTCATCATTGTATGTGTGGGCTTGAGTATTAGAGACTGTATGGTACTTGGAAGTGAAACTGAAAGGAACTAAGTGTTTTGGGGAAAACACCTGACCTCAGGATTGTCGTAAGGTCAGATAGGTATATGCTGCAGTAGTGAACAGAAGTCTTGATTAAAGTTTGTTAAATCTTTGTCAATGTTAAATCTTTGTTAAAGTTAAATCTGTGACTTCAAGTGTGATTCTTCAACCTGGGATGTGACATCACTTACCTGGCCTTAAGCTTAGAGAAGTGAGACAACCCACCGACCAGCCGTTTCCTAAGAACGCGGGACTCCCGGCTAGAGATGGACTTAAGAAGTCAGGAGGAGAGGGGTCACAACTGTTGAAGCCAATTGACCTCAACTGCCAGCCTGTGCTTCGGGAGACCCAACGTGTCTCCAGGCTGGCTGCTCTGAGGAAGGAAGAATGCACCATCTGGCCCCCGCAGGGAGTCTCACATCGTGAGAGGAGCCTGGTTCCTCTGCGTTCCCATTGTCGTTAGTCAGTGCAAATGAAATAGGTGGAGCCGACAAGGCTAGACGGGTCCTGGTACCATACAATGTGGAGCAGGAGACAGTGCTGAAAACTTCACCAATTTAGGTAAGAAATTCAGAGTCTTCATACTTTTAAAAAGAAACTTACTCTTGATATCACAGAATCAGAAAATCTAAACATCATTTAACACTCCATTAATGAAATGTATCATTTTATATAATTGTGTGTATGATGGTATGAACATCCAACACTTCGAAGGCTATTGTCTTGATGCAAAAAAGTTCAATTAATTTGTGTGCAGATACAACACAATATCCTGAATCACAAATTCAAGCAAACGCTTGCATTTGTGTAGCACCTTTAAGGTAAAGAAAAGCACCCAAAGGGACTTCACAAATGGAATTTAGCAAGGAAAAGGATGCAAGCCATGGAGGGAACAATTAGTAGGACATGACCGAAACCTGGCCAAAAAGATGGCTTTTGAGAAGACTTTTAATAGAGAAGAGACTGGTGGACATGCAGAGGATGTTAGGGAAAGAGTTGATCCAATGTCACCAAAGGATCCACCACTGGTGAAGTAAAGGGAGGGAGTTGTAGAAAAACAAATCAGAATCAGACCATTAAAGGATGTCGCAGAAGGTATTGTATAAGAGTGAATACTTCAAATTTAATATGTTATGGGACAGGAGCTAGTGTAGATCAATGATGGACGAGTGGGACTTAGTGCAGAACACGATGCAGGTTGCTGTGTTTTTTGGACAAGTAGTAGTTTGTGGAGGAAAGGAAGGCATTGGAATTTTGAGTCTAATGGTGACAAAGATTGAATAAAGGTTTCAGTGACAGAGGGGTGTCAATTTTGCACAGGTGGAAATAGGTGGTGTTGGTGATTCAATCTGCACTTGAAGGACTTGCACACTGAACATCAGTGATGACAATCTCATCTATGGCTGCACTGAAATGGAACTCGAGACACACCTACACACGTGCCTACAACGTCTCAGAGAATGTAACCTCAAAGAACAAAGACAAGTGCTTTTGTTCAATGAAAGCAAAATTGAATTCTTTGGTCATGTGTTCAGCAGTGAAGGAGTATCACCAGATCCACAGAAAGTTGAAGTCATTGCAAACGCTGTGGATCATATAAACATGCAAGAAATCCAGAGTCTGCTAGGATTCGTCACATACTGTAGTCGTTTCATTCCTGACCTTGCTACACTATCTGCCCCCTACGCGATCTGACAAAAGAGACCCCCGAGTGGGAATGGACTAAATCACACAAACAGGCAGTACATGAGATCAAATGACATTTGTCAGCAAGTTGCACAAATGCCTATTTCGAACCTGAGAAATGCAAGCCCAGTTGGTTTAGGCACAGTTCTCGTACAGAAAGACAAGATAAGTAACCCATTAATTGTTGCGACGGCAAGCTGATTGCTAATGCCTGTACAGCAACTTTATTCACAAACAGAGAAGCGCTCTCAATCACATGGGGTATCTTACACTTTCATCGCTACTTATAGGGAAGCGAATTTAAAGTAATAACCAATCATAGACCACTAGTGAGCTTGCTCAACAATCCACATAGCAAATCACCCACTTGAATAGAACATTGCGTACTCAAACTACAAGAGTTAAAGTTCCATATTGAGCATCAGCCAGGCAAGCTCAACCCAGCAGACTATCTTTCACGACATCCATTGCCAACAGTCAGCTGCACTAATCATGAGGAAAAGGTTGCTGAACAATGGGCTGGATTTTATTATCCGTCCACTGTGTGCGCAAAATAGCAGTGGTCCTGCCTGTGAGGTTGGCAGCTGCACTGCCGCAATTACATGGTGGGCCACCATTTAGCATAATAACGGCGGCTGTCACCCCAATCACATGGTGGGGGCAGCATTGGCAACGCTGTTAACGGCATCTCCTGATGTTGGATTGCAGAGTTCCCTCCTCCCCCTCCAACAGTATCCACTTGCAGAGGACCCTCCTTCCCTCACATCTGCAGATTGAGCTCAGCGGCAATGTCTGATGTGAAAAAAAATTCCACTAGATAACAAAGGATAACTTTCCTAACCTTTGCAGGCACCAATGACTCTTGCTCGATGGTGCCAGCTTTTCAAAGATGGGAAAGTGAAGGCATGTCATGAATAAGATTGTGAATGCCGGAAGGACTGCGGTGAATTAGATACAAATTCATGCAGAACAGTATGTCACAGATTTAAATTACGATCTCATCATGTCACGGTGGCGGTACCGCCACGGAACTTCACCGCCTCTGAGAAAATCGGAAACTGGCATTATGGCGTCGATCTCTCTGGCAGATTTCTCCGCGCTGATTCTCTGACCCTTCCCCTCCCCCCCACCCCCACTCCTGACAAAACATCTGCCTTCTAATGGAGCATAAAATCCAGCCCAACATCTTAACTACATAAGCATATATGTGGTGCCAAAGTCGTTAAAACTAGCTGACAACAAAGCAGCAACAAAACAAGATGAGGCTTTGCAATTATGTATGAAGGCTATGGAAATACAAAACTGGAAAACGTAATTGAGAGAACGTCAATAAACGAAACCATTCACACACTACAAGATCTTTACAATGTTCGAAATGAGCTTACCGTGACAACCACATCTGCTCTTGTATGATGCAATAACTGTATTTTCATTCCACATTCATTGAGAGAATGTGTTGCTGATATAGCACATTGACAGACACCAGGGAATAGTCAAAACCAAACAACTCCTTAGGGAAAAGGTATGGTTCCCAGGAATTGACCGCATGGTAGAGCACAAAATCAATGTGTTTGCCAGGACAAGCAACCACAATGTCAAATCTTCATGATCCTCTCAAGATATCCGAACCACCTCCAGGACCATGGATTGAATCCAATTCTGACATCGACATCTCAGATGAAGAACGTAAGTCAAATGAGATTACACCTGATGTAAGATGATATCCGATTCGTGAGAGAAAACATCCATCATACTTAAGTGACTATGTTACGACGTGAATTATTTATGTTTAAGTTTATTGTTTGCGTGGTGCCCAGAACTGGACACAGTACTCCAGCTGAGACCAAACGAGTGTCTTATATAAGTTCAATATAACCTCCTTGCTCTTGTACTCTATGCCCCGATTAATAAAGCTCAGGATACTGTATGCTTTATTAATTGTGCTGTCAACCTATCCTGCCACCTTCAATGCAAGGAGAGAAAGCAAAGAGGTGTGAGTGTCCATAATGTTTTGTGTGGAGAGAAAGGAAGGGGACCATTTGTGGAGGGTCACTGTGAGGCATGAGTGTGAGAGGGCAATAGGCCGAGGGTGTGTGTGAGTGTTGGCTGTTCAGATGGGGATGTGAGGTACCTGCAGAGTGAGAAATGAGTGGAGCTGCAAGATGTGTTGACCTGAGGTGTGCTGTGCAGGAGATTGCTGGCCAAATCAGAGTGTGGGGATTGGCACCTGAAAGCATTATACCACTCACCTATCATGCCCTCCTGAGGTCCTGCATCCTCTTGATGCATGACCTCCAGGTTGGAGGGACCACACTTCTGCTGCCGACTTTCTCAGCCACTTCCAGCCACACTTGCTTGCTTCGAGAGGTTGTCCTTTTTCTCCCGTCCATGGCGGAGCTCACCTCACTGCAGTCCCTCAGATTCTGCAGCAGGACCTCCAGCTAAGTGTGGGAGATCCAGGGGGGCAGCCGTCCCGGGTCTCCTCTCCATTCCTGTGGTTGCTGCAGCCTCAAAAATCCAAGTGCTGGTGAGGAACTGAATGTTTAAGGTGGTGGATGGGGTGCCAATTAAGCAAGCTGCTTTGTCCTGGATAGTGTCAAGCTTGGGTGTTGTTGGAGCTGCACCCATCCAGGAAAGTGGAGAGTCTTCCACCACACTCCTGAGTTTGTAATTGGTGGACAGACTTTGGTGGGGGTGGTCAGGAGGTCACCACCGCCTCTGACCTCTTAATGATGCTCAAATCTAGGCGAGATGTTTTAATAAGCTGATGGCCTGTTTGGGGTGAAAGAGGTAAACATTAAATGCGCCAGAAGAAAAACTCGTTTGGATGTGTGGAACAATGAGGAGAAATTTTTGCACAAAGATAACACTTGTGAGAATAAGAAATACTGAAATGTTGTTTCTACAGCTTGTGGAAAGTTACCAAGAAGTCATTTGTGCACAACATAATGAAATCACTGAAAAAGAGAACTGATAAGGATATGTCAGTGGAGACCTTAAGACAGTAAATCACTGACAAAGAGAATTGATAAGGGTATGTAAGTACAGACCTTGGGACAGTACATCACTTAAAAATTGTGCTTAGGCAGATAACAGAGAAACAGCAAGAGTTAGAACAAAGGATGTAGTGAATAAGAAACTGCCCCACTAAGATAAAGGCTGACAGCTGCAAGTTAAAACACATAATGGAGAGCCAAATAAGGTAAAACAAAAACAAGAGTTAGGGGCTAGAAAGTTAGAGTAGGGGGAGAAGTAAACAGAGGAGGAGACTGTAGCAACCATAGGATAGGTTAGTGTCATAATACGTTATAACCAATAATGTAAAATAAAGGCGTGGACAAATGGATTTGTATTGTATAAACATGAACTGAATATGTTGATCGGTGTGCCTGCTTGTAGGACACCCGATCTTGCAAGACCGTTAAATAAACTTACTTCTTCAGAGTTTGACTTGGTGTAAATTATTATCAAGTGGGCTACGTTTCTCACACACTGGAGCCATGGTCACCGTACTGTGAATAATCCCCTAAATAACCCCTCACAGGGCCTCGACCCTGAAGAGTAGATTTTGTGTCTCACTGAGCCCGGAATAGCCACAGGCAGGTGCTCTCAATGTTCGAGGTTGAGCCCTGACTCTTTCATCTCCTATCAATGTACAGCTTGTGATCCGAACGCTCTTCCAAACCCATCAACAAGCGACTGTAGCAGAGGGCTGACTGTAGGATCATTGACAGGGTAACTTCAGGGTGCAAAGCCCGCAGCCAGGTACTTATCCGCGGGCTCCATACTCTCCAGATATGCCCCCGGGCAGGAGACCTTGAGCAAATGCAATCCAAGTACAGTGTTTTAGTTCTATGGCATTAGTTGCCTTTATTTGGGAGCCGTGTGGCAGATACACTCACTCGCTCGTACAGAACACATTCTCCTGCCTTTCGGGTATGGCCTGGCGGAATGGGGAAGGCAGCCTAGCATGGGGTGGGTGGCATGTTTGCGGATGTGGATCAGTTTCAGACCGAAGTAGATTCCTGGCGAATATTGACATTCTGTGCTTAAAAACTCGGAACTACGACCCAAAGGAAAATAGTCCGATTCATGCAGCACATCTACCTGCATAGAGAGCAGGTATCAGCCTGCCAGTGACTCAACAAGTCCAGAAATCACAGACAGCGATCTGATGCTCTTGTGGACCTAGGAAATCCCTCTTGTGGGAGAAGCCTCCAGAGAGGCACCCCCATCCCCAGATGGTGTATGGGAAATTGAACCCGAATTTTCAGAAATGATTATCATCGTTTTGAAAAAGAGTAGAATGGCGATTTAAAGAAATATTTGGATAATTACCCGCCTAAAGCAGGGACATATAGGAGAAAAGCTGATCGTTCCGTTTTAAACTTCAGTATTATGGTGCAGAATCTGAACTCAAGTCTAGCAATACATTGTATTTTGAAAGTGTCTTTTCAATTTTTAATTTGCCAATATTAAGTTAGTTAAGGTAGGGGGATTCAAGGGGGGTTTCAGACTGCATACACCAACAGTAAACTGAAAAGCTGATGTACACATGGAACAAAATCAGAACTGCTGCACAAACCCACGCCAGGGTTGACTGTTGAATTTCTCATAAAACAGAGAAACTTCTGTCGAGCCCACAGAGTGGCAGAGAGAGAGAGAGAGACTGTTTCACAGTCCATAGATCTGCTACTGGACTCTAGATCCACTTATCCACCACTTTGACTGCAGAATATGCAAGATGTGCTGCAGCAACTTACTTTGTCATGTCATCAGTGAGTAGATAGAGGACATGCACCAACCAGGAGAGAGATATTACACACAAAAGTAACCCTGTGCAAACAAATCTCCATTGCTGTGGATAGCTCAGCCCAGGCCAGGGATCACCAGGTGCAGGTTAATATTTCATAATAATTGCCTTATTATTTACAAAAGTTACAGGATGTTAATCAAATGTATAGATATATTTTGTAATTTGCTAAAGCGAAATGTTGTGGATATTGGAAATCTGAAAGAAAAACAGAAAATGTTGGAAATGCTCAAATACTGGAGAGAGAAGCAGTGTTAACGTTTCAGGTCAATGTTCTTTCCTCAGAACAGGAAAAAGTTAGTGATGTAAGAGGTTTTAAGCAGAGGAAAGGGGAGGGAGGTAAAAAAAAAAGGGCAGGCCTGTGAGAGAGTGGAAGGCAGGAGTGATTAAATGACAAAGGGAATAGTGGAGCAAGGCAAAGCAGAGTGGTAATGGGACAAGAAAATAAAAAAAAGGATGGGTCTAGACGAGGTGTAAATGGGATAGCAGAATCATCATCCTCAACTGCTGTCTGAAAGTAATGAGAGTCGTGGTTATGATTTGAAACTGTTGAACTCAATGTTGAGTTTGGAAGGCTGTAAAGCATGTAATTAAAAGAGGAGGTATTGTTCCTCATGCTTCAGTTCAGCTTCATTGAGAAGCAGGTAATTTTAATTCTCCTTCCACTCCCACTCTGATCTCTCTGTCTTCGGCCTCCTACCCTGTTCTAATGAAGCTCAATGGATATCAGACTTCAACAGGGATACCTCATTATCATTTTAATTTTGGCTCTTGCGTCTCCACTGCACATAAGTGAGCATGATTTCACCTCAGTGATTTAAAGACTCAGTTCGTAGATGCAATAATGGAGGAAGTTTGGAGATTTGTGGATGTATTTAATATTCAAATAGGTACAAGGTGAAAAATGGAAGTGACAAGGACTAAGGCTGCACTCAGATTCAATGAGGCATTTCTGGATGTACTGCTGAGTGTGTAAGAGTGAGGAAAGAGGCCCTGTTTCCTAGCAATGGGAAAAGGAAACCTGCAACCACAACAATTAAGGCGTGGCTGGAGGTGGCCCAAGACATGATCAGCAGGAATGTTGTGATAAAGGCTTAGATCCAGACCTTACCAGATCAGGAATGGTGAGCAAAGTTGCAGATTCATGTACATCTTGTAGTGTCCCCACCCCACCCCACCTCACTCCACCCAATCTGTCTTGTCAAGCATACGCTATTCATAGCATTCCTCATGTCCACTTAACTTTCAGCAGTATCCATCATTCCTATTTCAATGCACTTCCTCATCTCCTCCTTCCTCCATTCACCCCAATCCTTACATAATGTGATACTCTCTCAATCAGCTCCCCAATTCTCAGCACATATCCTCAAATGGAATTGCCAACTAGTTCCTCAAATGCATGCCAGTGCCACTCATGATGCATCTGCCAATGCATCACTGCAGTGCGCTGCAGCCATCACATGCACACATGCCAATCCCACCATCTCACAAATCAAGGGACAAACTCTTAAAAATCAAGAGATTTGGTAGATAAATCATGAGTTGCTATTTTTTTCAAAGGTAAACCAATAAGAAAACATTTTAAAAACAGCTAAGGATCGTCAAAAGGGAAAACATATCTCCTTGTAATCTCCTGGCAATTATCAATGGCATAGGAACTATGTCCTCATTTGCCCTATAGGAAAAGCTATTATAGTTATTTGTAAATTTAGGCAAAACTTAACTTAAAGTGCTCTCTAAGGAATCATTAACAAATTCCTGGGTGATGCAGTGGAGATTTCACTGAACTGGAAAAACAAAAGTCAACAGAGCTGGAAAGCCTGCTGAATGCAAAGTGCAGTTATTTGCACAAATAGCATCTCCTGTAAGGGTTAGTTCTCAGTCTAATAAAATATTAGGCATTTGCACCTTGCTAAGTAATCTGGAAAGGTGCACACCATGGGCCTTATGAATCTTTCACAAACATTCCACTGTAAAATATAAATAATTCCGAGAAAGTGAATAAAACCTGAATGAAGTTTTACAACCCATGCAGACTGATCAAGGCCTTAGGGCTTCTCAAAAATTTTCTGGTTGTCGGGACCCACTTTTCAAATGATTCAATAATCATAGATCCCATATCTAAATTATAATACTAAATAATGTCCAAAATACAAAAGTACTGCATGTTAACAGTGTTTTAATAATGCTTTTAAAAATATAAAGCAGACCAGTTTCTTAGCCAAATGCAGTGAGGGGACGCAGCTGAGAAGAAACAGTTGCCTGAATGAGACATTTGCCAGAGTGAAGTTGGAATTCTGGTGCATGTGGTAAGTTCTGGTAAGTTTTTGTCCAGTTTACATTTTAGATTAAGAATCAGGCTTTAAATCTGCAGGTTAGATAAATAGCCTTGTGAAACAAGAAGCAGCCAGCAGTGGCAGTTATCTGTCAATCATTTGGAAGTCGTTAGGTTCAATGGGTGTTAACTATTTCAGCAGAAAGCTGAGCTAGCTATTGAGTCATCAGAATCCTGATATAAAGCAGACCAGTTTCTTAGCTGAATGCAATTGAGAAGAGACATTTGCCAGAGTGAGGTTGGAAATTTGATGCTCTTTATCAGCCTCCAGCAGTTGGTGAGTCTTCTTCCTTTGACTCCAAGGTAGGTGAGTGCAACTTCCCATTACTTCAGCTGTGAGTTATTAACTAATTTATTAATTAAAAAATCAGAATGTACAGAGATGGCAGTGCCAGTGGTGTGCTGCAACTACAGCGTGTGGGAATCTGTGGAATGCACTGCAATCCTGGACAACCATGCTTGCACAACTTCAACTCAGAATTGCTGAGCTGGAGACTGAGTTGCAGACATTGCGGAGCATCAAGGAGGGGGAGAGTTACCTGGACACTTTGTTCCAGGAGGCAGTCACCTCCCTTAGAATAGGGAGGCCATTAGAGATGGCCAATGGTCATGTACAGGAGGGTGTGACTGTGAGTGAGGCAGGTAGGAAGAATCAGCATGTACTGTTGGAGGAGCCTCAGCCCCTGATCTTGCCCAACAGGTACGAGGTCCTTGTTACTTGTGTGGGTGAAAAGAAGGACTGCAGTGTGGATGAGCAGACTGACCATGGCACTATGGTGAAAGATGCCATTCCAGTGGGGGGAGTGAAGAGAAATGTGGTAGTGATAGGAAACAGTATAGCCAAAGGGATAGATACTGTTCTCTGTAGCTGTGACCGGAAGCACTCACGGCTGTGTTACCTGCCCGGTGCCAGGGTTAAGGACATTTTGTCGTGGCTGGAGAGGAACTGGGAGGGGGAGGATCCAGTTGTCATGGTCCATGTGGGAACCAATGACATAGGTAGAACCAGAAATTATGTTCTGCTTAGAGAATTTGAGGAGTTAGGGTCCAAATTAAAATGCAGCACATCAAAGCTAATCATCTCCAGATTGTTACCTGAGCCATGTGCAAATTGGTACAGGGTAAAGCAGATTAGAGAACTAAATGTGTGACTCAAAGAGTGGTGTGGGAAGAAAGTGTTTTGATTATTGGGGCACTGGCCTCAGTACTCAGGGAAGAGGGAGCTGTTCCATTGGGATGGGCTTCATTTGAACCAGGATAAAACCAGTGTCCTGGCCAATCGCATAACTGGGGCTGTGGACAGGGCTTTAAACTAACAGGGGAGAGGGTTTTGGTAAAGGGAAATTTAGAAATCCAAAGAGAGAGGTCAGGGCATTGGTGCAGGATAGTGATGTGGGTAACTCCCAACACAATGGAACAGAAAGTTTAACAAAAATTGTGCATTGCAGGGAATAGAGGTAAAAAAATGAAATTAAAGTTCCTTTATCTGAATGCACGAAGCATCTGAAATAAGATAGATGAACTAGTGACACAAATAGAGGTAAATGATCTCGATCTAATTGCCATTACTGAGACAAGGTTACAAGGAGATCAAGGTTGGGAAATGAATATTCCAGGGTACACAATACTTTGGAGAGACAGACAGAATGGCAAAGGAGGCAGGGTAGCCCTGATAGTAAAGCATGCCACAAGGACATTAATCAGAAGGGATCTGATCTCAGAAGATCATGAAGTAGAATCAGTTTGGATGGAAATTAGGAACAGCAGGAGTCAGAGAGCACTGGTGGGAGTAGTTTACAGGCCCCCTAACAGTAGATCTATTATTGGACAGAACATGAAATGAGAAATTATTGGAGCATGTAAAAAAGGTAATGTATTATTTGTGGGGGACTTCAGTCTGCATAGAGACTGGGACAATCAAATTGGCAGCAGTGGTCTCGAAGTTGAATTTGTAGAATGCTTTTGTGACAATTTTTTGGAGCAATACATTGTAGAACGAACTCGGGATAAAACTAACTTAAATCTCGTATTGTGTAATGAAGCAGGGTTAATAAGCAATGTCATAGTAAAAGATCCACTGGGAAATAGTAATCATAATACCATTGAATTTCATGTTAAGTTTAAAAGTGACACATTTCAATCACAAACAAGAATCTTAAGCTTAAATAGAGCCAGTTACCAAGGTATGAGGGGAGAACTGGCTAAGGTTAATTGGATAAATAGACGGTAAGTGAACAGTGGGAAATATTTAAAGAAACAATTCAAAGGGTTCAACAAAAAGAAAGACCCATCATCCATGGCTCACTCAAAGTTAAGGAGAGTATTAGATGAAAAGAAGAGGCTTACAATGTTGCAAAAAAATAGTAGCAAGACTGAGGATTGGGAGTGTTTTAGAAACCATCAAAGGTCCACCAAAAAGTTGATATAAAGGGTAAAAATAGAATGAAAGTAAACGAGGCAGTAATATAAAAACAGATTGTAAGAGCCTTTATAAGTACATAAAAAGGAAGAGAGTAGCTAAAGTAAATGTTGGTCCCTTAGAGGCAGAGAAGGAAAAATCATCATGGGGAATGAGAAAATGGCAGAGGCATGGAACAAATATTTTGTGTTTGTCTTCACAGTAGAAGACACAAGTTTCATACCAGAAATAGGCAGTAACCTAGGGGCTAAAAAGAGTGAGGAAATTAAGGATATTGATATCAGCCGCGAAAAAAATTGGAGAAATCTGAGGGACTAAAATCTGACAAGTCGCCAAGACCAGATAACCTACATCGTAGGGTTCTAAAAGAGATAGCTGCAGAGATTGTGGATGCATTGACTATGATTTTCCAGAATTCCTTAGATTCAGGAATGGTCCCGTCAGATTGGAAGTTGGGAAATGTTAAACCACTTTTTGAGAAAGTGGGTTTGAGTACCGCCAGGTCTACTCAGCTCATGACAGCCTTGGTTCAAACATGGACAAAAGAGCAGCATTTGACCAAGTATGGCATCAAGGAGCCCTCGCAAAACTGAGTTAAATGGGAATCGGGGGAAAGCCCTCCGCTGGCTGGAGTCACACCCAGTTCAAAGGAAGATGGTTGCGGTTGTTGGAGGTCAATCATTTGAGCTCCAGGACATCACTGCAGGATGTCCTCAGGGTAGTGCCCTAGGCCCAACCATCTTCAGCTACTTCATCAATGACCTTCCTTCAAGCATAAGGTCAGAAGTGGGGATGTTCACTGATGATTGCACAATGTTCACCATTCGTGACTCCTCAGATACTGAAGCAGTCCGTGTAGAAATGCAGCAAGACTTGGACAATATCCGGACTTGGGCTGATAAGTAACATTCGTGCCACACAAGTGCGAGGCAATGACCATCTCCAACAGGACCTAACCATCTCCCCTTGGCATTCAATGGCATTACCATTGCTGAATCCCCCACTATTCACATCCCAGGGGCTACCATTGACCAGACACAGAACTGGAGTAGCCATATACATACCGTGGCTACAAGAGCAGGTCAGAGTCTAGGAATCCTGTGGCGAGTAACTCACCTCTTGACTCCCCTAAGCCTGTCCACTATCTACAAGGCACAAGTCAGGAGTGTGATGGAATACTCTCCACTTGCCTGGATGTGTGCGGCTCCAATAACTCAAGAAGCTCGACACCATCGAGGACAAAGCAGCCTGCTTGTTCCCTCCCATTCACATTCACTCCCTCCACCACCAACACACAGTGGCAGCAGTGTGTACCATCTACAAGATGCACTACAGCAACGCACCAAGGCTCCTTCGACAGCACCTTCCAAACCCACGACCTCTACCAACTAGAAGGACAAGGGCAGCAAATGCATGGGAACACCACCACCTGCAAGTTCCCCTCCAAGTCACACACCATCCTGACTTGGAACTATATCGCTGTTCCTTCACTGTTGCTGGGTCAAAATCCTGGAACTCCATTCCTAACAGCACTGTTGGTGTACCTACCCCACATGGACTGCAGCGGTTCAATAAGGCAGATCACCACCACCTTCTCGAGGGCAATTACGAATGGGCAATAAATGCTGGCCTGGCCAGCGATGCCCACATCTCATGAATGAATTTTTAAAAAAAGAAAGAAAACAGGGAACTACAGGCCAGTTAGCCTAACATAAGTCATTGGCAAAACACTGCAAACTATTATTGAAGAAGTCTTAACCATTGCACTTGGAAAAGTATAGTATGATTAGAAAAAGTCAGCATGGTTTTACTGAAGGGAGATCCTGTATGAGAAATTTATTAGAGTTTTTTGAGGATGTAACTAGTAGGGTCGATAGGGACCAGTAGATGTAGTATACCTGGATTTTCAAAAGGCATTCAATAAGGTGCCACATAAAAGATTAATAGGCAAGGTAAGGGCTCATGGTATTGGGCATGGATAGAGGATTGGTTAACAGGCAGAAAGCAGAGATTGGGCATAAATGGGCCATTTTCAAGTTGGCAGGCAGTGAATAATGGGGTGCCGCAAGGATCTGTGCTGGGGCCTCAGCTATTTACACTCTATATTAATGACTTGAATGAAGAGACAGAGAGTAATGTATCTAAGTTTGCTGATGATACAAAGCTTGGAGGAAAGGGAAGCTGCAGGGAGGATGTAGAGAGGCTGCAAAGAGATATAGACAGGTTAAGTGAGTGGGCAACAAGATGGGAAATGGAGTATAATGTAGGGAAATGTGGAGTTGTTCACTTTGGTCATAAAAATAGAAAAGCAGAATATTTTTTTTAAAAGGTGTGAAACTGGTAAGTGCTGATGTTCAGAGAGACTTGGGGGTACTCATACAAAGAACGCACAAAGTTAACATGCAGGTGCAGCAGGCTATTAGGAAGGCAAATGGCAAGTTGACCTTTATTGCAAGGAGATTGGAGTACTGGAATAAAGAGGTCTTAGTAAAATTGTACATGGCTTTGGTGAGACCGCACTTGGAATACTGTGTGCAGTTTTGGTCCCCACATTTAAGAAAGGATATACTTTTACTGGAGGCAGTGCAGCGAAGATTCACTAAATTGATCCCTGGGATGAGGGGGTTGTCCTACGATGAGAGGATGAGTAAATTGGGCCTATATTCTTTGGAGTTTAGGAGAATGGGGGGGGGGCGGGGGTGGTGATCTAATTGAGACATACAAGATTCTGAAAGGGCTTGATAGGGAGAAGCTGAGAGATTGTTCCCACTTGTCAGGGAATCCATAACATGGGGACACAGTCTCAGGATAAGGGGTCAATCATTCAGGCCTGAGATGAGGAGAAATTACTTCACTCAAAGGGTTGTGAATCTTTGGAATTCTCTACCTCAGAGGGTTGTGGATGTTCCATCATTGAATACATTTAAGGCTGGGATATATAGATTTTTAGTCTCACAGGGAATCAAGGGTTATGGGGAGTGGGCAAGAAAGCGGAATTGAAGCCCAAGATCAGCCATGATCATATTGAATGGTGGAGCAGCCTCGATGGGCCATATGGTCTACTTCTACTCTGATTTCTTGTGTACAAGTATTTACTTGGAGTAGCCATTTGAGGACTATTTCACTGATGTAGACAATGATGAGGCAGACCAGACAAACCAGAGATAAAGGATAAATGTAACCTCACTAACATTCTTGTGCACGCCAAGTGAACTGCTTTTAATGTGATTAAAGATTGTGTATGTCTGTTCATGGCATACCATCAGTTCACGGATCACATCCAAGAAAAACAGCTATTGGCCAAGTCAGTATTAACAGCAGTCTCACCCTACATAAATGTTTAACAGGCTCAAAGGAGGTTATTATTTTAACTTTAAAAAAAAAACTTCCCATAAATGTACGAGTTTCCTTCCTCCAATTTTATTACACAGTACTCACTTGACATTCTCAGGAATATTTTACAGACCTGTACAACCCGAGGTCCATTCTTTCGTGTTATTTAAGCATTCAAAGAATTTATATTCTTGCAACACAGTGGAAGATTTAAGCAAGTCAAACTGACGGCTTTTCCAAGATTACAAGAACCAAACTAACAAGAGATTAATATAAACAGAAAATGCTGGAAATACTCAGCAGGCCAGGCAGCATTATAATAGCATGTGTTCAAAGCATGAGACCAAATTAATGCACCTTAGTATCACAGCAGGAGCTGGCTTCCCACCTCTCCTACTACTGAATGTAAATGCGATACTCACCACTGAAAACCATGGCAGCCGAGGCACCATCACCACAAAGAAGGATGAGTATTTGGAAGCTTTGGGGTGGACATTTTGTCAGCTACTTGTCTATTTCTATTTTTTTCTATTTAGAGATACAGCACTGAAACAGGCCCTTCGGCCCACCGAGTCTGTGCTGACCAAGAACCACCCACTTATACTAACCCTACAGTAATCCCATATTCCCTACCACCTACCTACACTAGGGGCAATTTACAATGGCCAATTTACCTATCACCTGCAAGTCTTTGGCGGTGGGAAGAAACCGGAGCACCCGGCGAAAACCCACGCAGACACAGGGAGAACTTGCAAACTCCGCACAGGCACTACCCAGAATTGAACCCGGATCCCTGGAGCTGTGAGGCTCCGGTGCTAAACACTGCGCCACTGTGCCGCCCACAGTGTGGAATTAATCCTAACTACCATTAATTTCTACAAAGTGGGTAGCTTGCCTTTTTTCTTTTTTTCCCCCCTTTTGTTTTTCTCTCTTGTTCACCAGAGAGATTATTTCACAGACCCCTGGCTCAGCAAGGTGCTGTCCTCCCCCCAACAACAATCCCGGCTTCAGGAAATTGAACCCTATGACCCTGCAAAGTATCTACGAATCCTCAGGGGTGCTCAGACCCCAGTTTGCAAACCACTGCACTAGCAGATGGAAGATTTACAAAAGTGAGATTTGGAAGTCCCAGTGTGAGATCATTAGTGATGCTCAGAAATGGTTTCTCTCACGATAAATTCTTTTTGTGTACTAGGGGAAGGACAGGGGATGTTATAGTTACTTTGGTCAAGTGTGAGGGCTAACTGAACCTTCGAGCTATTAAGACTCGAGCAGCAATGTGTTTGGCTGCTGTGGTGTTGCACAACCCATCTTCAGTTCCCTCCAACTCCTCAGTATTGGAATCCTTATCAGATGAGGAGTGCTGAGTGGCTTGTCCTCCTGCACCTCCAGTCCTCACTGCCCCCTGGGGTGGTGCGGAATGCAACACACTGCGATTATCCTGGAGACCCTCACTGGTAAGTACTGAAGGGTGCCACCAGACCTGTCTATGCCCGCTCAAATGCACATCTGGTTGTCACATGGCTCATGTACTGCTGCTGGGGTTCATCGGTGGGTTCCTCAGAGTTGTCATCAGCTAGGTTTGGGGGGGCTATCCTTTGCGGTCTAGCAGCCACCCTTTAAGGCTGGCTTCAGTACTGAACATTTTGGGAATGTTGGACTGCCACTATATGAGAGCACCATGGGAGCTCCCAGGGAATCTGGTGCAGATCTGCGCAAACCTTTTTTTTGTGGCCATACACCAGCTGAACATCGATTGGAACGAAATCCTTTGTGGTTAAAAAGTGCTCCTGGTTGATCTGGGGATGCTTGAATTGCCTCATATGTGCAGTCAATGGCACCCTGCACTTCCTAAAATCAAGAGAGTAGCTTATCAGTTTAGTCTCTAATACTAGTGACTGTTTTTAACTGATTAATATGATGCCACCTGGCAATCTTTTTAGCATTCTTGCTAAACAGCAAAGCTTGCCTAACCCACAATGGGAAAAGACCCTTTCCATTTGGACACCTAAGCATGTATTTTAGTTCCATAATCTAGCACCAGAACAGTGTCCCTTATACCATACTCAAAGTTTGACTTTTTTATCAAAATATTTCTTTTTATCTTTTTGACTTGCACAGCTCTTGAGCCACAGATCAGTCACTTTCTTATGTGATTGATCATCTTTGCTAGCCACACCTCTCTTACTGTTCAGTGGAAAACAGGTGATTTAAGAGGCTATGGGATTAGCGGATAACTTGAGATATGTATTAATCATCCTGTCATCACCTGGTGTGGAGAAACGTTGGTTGTGAAATGAGGTGCGGATAGACTAGTCATTAAGCACATCTGTAACATATTGACTCATTTGGTAGGGTTTTCTGCACAGGGCCTTTTCGGTTGTAAAGTTCCTACAACAAAGTTGGGTGGTTGTGGGTGGTGCAGAATGTGCAGGTTTTATGTTATTCCTATTGCCTTTTGGATTTGCACAAAAATTGATCTGGTAAAATGTGAACATGGGTCACTATCTACTTCCACAGGGAGTCCCCATTTGGACATCATTTTGCACAGGAGAATCCTGGCACGGTGGTGGCCATATCATTGTACCACAGGAAAGCTTCTATCCACTTGGTAAACTTCTCCAGTATCACGTGGAAACATTGTAGCCCACACTGGTTCTTGGCAGGGGACCCACAAAAACATTCTGGATGTGTGTCCAGTGTCCTTCCAATGGGGGAACAGATCTAAGATAGGTGTGGTTGGTCTATAGGGTGGGGTACGTCTGTAGGTACAGTGAGGATACTTGGTAAAATTGAGTAACATGGTGTTTCATTGTGGGCGAATGCTCTAATTTTGTCACCGGTAGAGGAGAACGAGTAATGGCCCATCACTGGATGTGAGTGGAACAGGTGGAAGGAATCGTCAGCCCACTGGCTATCATGTTTCAGGAGGTAGCCACCCTGCAGCTTAAGAGTGTGCCGGCAAAGAGGGAATGGGTGACTGCAATATAGACAAGGAAGACCAGGCAGGTAATGCAGAAGTTCCCTTATTGCATCTTGCTATGTTACCAGTATTCAGTTCTGAATACTGGTGAAGGCAATAATTCCTATGGGGAATACAGCCAGAGCCAAGTCCACAGCACCACTGGTGGCTAACTGGGCAAAGGGGAGAGGAAGAAGTTCAGGAATGCAATACGGATAAGGGATTCAATAGGTAGAGGAACAGACAGGCATTTCTGCAGCCACAGACATGATTCCAGGATGGTATATTGCCTCGCTGGTGCCACAGGCCAGGATGTCGCTGAGCGGCTGCAGAATATGATCAGGCAGAGGTCGTGTCCACATCGATACCGACAACATAGATGGAAAGAGAGCTGAGGTCCTGCAGGCAGATTTAAGGCAGCTGGAAAGGCAATTAATAAGCAGGACCTCAAAGGTAGTAATCTTCACATTGCTTCTGGTGCGACGAGCTAGTGAGTACAGAAATAGGAAGAAGGTTCAGTAGAATGTGTGGCTGGAGAGATGGTGCAGAAGGGAGGGAGGGCTTTAGATTCCTGGGGCATTGGGACCAGTTCTGGGGGTGGTGGGACCAGTATGGACCAAACGGGTTGCACCTTAACAGAGCTGGGACCAATGTCCTTGCAGTGAGGCTCACCAATGCTTTGGGGGAGGGTTTAAACTAATTTGGCAGAGGGTTGGGCACCAGGAGGTGGCATTGGAAAGAAGGTGCTGAAAGGATTGGGAGAGACAGATAGCAATGGAGTGTTATGCTCACGCAAGGAACAATTATGAACTATAATAATGAACTGATCAATTAAACTCCCAAAATGGACACACTTTTTTGCTGCAAGACAAAATGGAGTAAGAGCTCAGGTGACCTCACCTGTACTGTGAATGTACATAGTAACTGCTGGAGACTGAACCCATCATGATGTCCGGACCAGCCTTGAAGAAAGCATTAGAAATGCTGATGCGCCATTCAATATTAATGGTGACCCTTTTTCAACCAGTCGGACTAACAATGACCTTTGCAGACATGGGCTGGATTTTGTATTGGCAGTGGGGCACCCAGCACCAGGCCAAAAAGGCAGGGAAAAGCTCACCTCTGCCTTTTTGTTTTCCCCCCCTCCCTCCCCTCCCTCCCCACCCCGGAGTGATTCTCCAGTCATTTTAAATGTAAATTTCAGGAGCCAGGATCCCCGTCCCTTTAAATGCGGGGATCCTGCCTCAAAGAGCTGCCAGCAAATCAGGGCCAACAGCTCAGCAGGATCGGAAGCGCCACTGGGAGTGGTGGCCACTTCTGGTACTGCAGAAGCCTTGGCCCCAGGCCCAGCACTGGAACCCCGGACCTCAGATAAGTGAAATGGGGTCGCAGGGCCAGTCCGGAAGGCCCCAGCAAAGGGGGGTGGTCATGAACCCCAGGTGAAGGGAGGTCGCGGGGGTGGGGGGGCGGCAGGGAGGTGGTCCCTGCAGGGTTCCTCTGTGGGCCACAGATTGCATGGTTTTGTGAAGGGGAGGTCGTGTCTTACTAATTTGATTGAGTTTTTTGAGGAAGTGACGAAGATGATTAATGAGGGAAGGGCGGTGGATGTTGTCTAAATGGACTTCAGTAAAGCCTTTGACAAGGTCCCGCATGGCAGACTGGTGCAAAAGGTGAAGTCACGGGAGCAGAGGTGAGCTGGCAAGATGGATACAGAACTGGCTCTGTCACAGAAGACAGAGGGTAACAGTGGATGGGTGTTTTTCTGAATGGAGGGATGTGACTAGTGGTGTTCCGCAGGGATCAGTGCTGGGACCTTTGCTGTTTGTAGTATATATAAATGATTTGGAGGAAAATATAGCTGGTCTGATTAGTAAGTTTGTGGACGACACAAAGATTGGTGGAGTTGCGGATAATGATGAGGATTGTCAGAGGATACAGCAGTATGTAGATCAGTTGGAGACTTGGGCGGAGAGATGGCAGATGGAGTGTAATCCGGACAAATGTGAGGTAATGCATTTTGGAAGGTCAAATGCAGATGGGAGGTATACAGTAAATGGCAGAAGCCTTAGGAGTATTGACAGGCAGAGAGATCTGGGCGTACAGGTCCACAGGTCAGTGAAAGTGGCAACGCAGGTGGATAAGGTAGTCAAGAAGGCATACGGCATGCTTGTCTTCATCGGTCGGGGCATAGAGTATAAAAATTGGCAAGTCATGCTGCAGCTGTACAGAACCTTAGTTAGGCCACACTTAGAATATTGCGTGCGATTCTGGTCGCCACACTACCAGAAGGATGTGGAGGCTTTGGAGAGGGTACAGAGGAGGTTTACCAGGATGTTGCCTGGTCTGGAGGGCATTAGCTATGAGGAGAGGTTGGAAAAACTCGGATTGTTTTCACTGGAACGACGGAGGTGGAGGGGCGACATGATAGAGGTTTACAAAGTTATGAGTGGCATGGACAGAGTGGATAGTCAGAAGCTTTTTCCCAGGGTGGAAGAGTCAGTTACTAGGGGACATAGATTTAAGGTGCGAGGGGCAAAGATTTTTTACACAGAGGGTGGTGAGTGCCTGGAACTTGCTGCCAGGGGAGGTGGTGGAAGTGGATACGATAGCGACGTTTAAGAGACATCTTGACAAATATATGAATAGGAAGGGAATAGAGGGATATGGGCACCGGAAGTGCAGAAGTTGTTAGTTTCGGCAGGCATCAAGATCGGTGCAGGCTTGGAGGGCCGAATGGCCTGTTCCTGTGCTGTACTGTTCTTTGTTCTTTCTTTTGAAAGACACACCCAGTCACCCAAGCCCGCAGGAGTGCACCTCGTTACAAGTTCTCTCTCCATGTCGTGGAGGCACCCCCGCCGCTGGTAAGATCCCAGCAGCGGCAGGAAGAGGCCCTTAATTAGCTGTTAATAGAACACTTAAGGGCCAATTGTCCTCTGGTCAGGAAGGCCGTCATCGGCCTATCCTGCCCCCAGGAAGATCGCTCAGTGACAGACGACAGGACCTCCGTCCCTGCCATCCATCTCGATGCGCCATGCCCTCTCACCCCGCCTCCGAACCCAACTCAAGGGGCCACATAAAATCCTTGCCATAGAGTCTGCAGACTCAAACTCAGGATAGAAGGTGTGACCAAACACTACTTTATCAAGATGAACTACATTCAAACACCTTTGCCAAACAATGGGCATGCATGCCAAGACATTGTTTGAAAACACCAGGGGAGAGCAACTTTGGTTACCTGACAGAAACCATGCCTGATCAAACACTTTGAGATTTAACCAAAGAAGTCTGCAGCAAATCATCTGTCCACTTGAAACTCTCCAAAGCTTGACTCCAGGGAACCAGGATTAAAGGAAGAACAGGCCTGCATCGTTTAAATTTTCCTCCCAGGAAAACAAACAAGGTATCACAACGAAGTCTTTTTAAAAACATCAGATCTAAATGCATGCTATCTGTTAATCTCTATCTTTTCGTGTGTGTATGTGTGAGGTGAAGTTGCAAATTTTCAGGTTTTTTGATTAATAATTATTTATCTTTCTTTAAACTTACGAGAAAACCTGTCATTTGTCTGTTTATTGACCATTAAAACACTCCAGGGTTAATACACAATTCTAATAAAAACACTCTCTGGTCAGTTGAGAGGTGAAAAGGGAAACCACCCCTATCATTTTCTACCTGTCCATCACAAGAGTAAGAAATAGTATGGTATTAGATGGAATCAGACAGAGAATACAAGAAGGTCTGAGATAGCTTTGCAGTGCATGGGCTGAATTTAGTGAGCCCGTTGCCGATCCTGGTAGCGGACTCAGAAGTGGGCGCCATTCCTGCTAGTCACGTGGGCGACCGGCCACTTTAGCAGGGCCCTGTGTCTCCATTATGCAATCACGTGGTAGGGACGAGATGTAAGATGCCGGATACAGCATCAGATGACTGCAGACCAGGTGCTGACGCTATATTTAAAGCTCTGCTTGCATTGCTGCCTGGACTCTTTTGCTGCTAGTGCGTCACAACTGAGACCAGTGTTGGACCCCAACCCCCGGAGACAGACCCTGCAAGATGGCAGAGGCAAAACACAGGGTGGCCCCACGGTTTAGTGATGCTTCCCTCCAGATTCTCCTCCACGCTGCAAGGGAAAAGCAGGAGATCCTCTTCCCCAGCAATGGCAAGAAGAGGTTCTCCTGCCTGACCAAGCAAGCCTGGATTGAGATAGCTGAGGAGCTTAGCAGCCATGAAGTGACCCCCAGGACATGGGTACAGTACTGCAAAAGGGTCATCGACCTCCTGCTTTCTGCCAAGGTGAATGCTGCATACCTCTCTCATTTTTAGTGATTGCGAGTGGTTATGCAGGAGGAAGCGGGACATGGGGAAGTAGGCACTGCAGCTGCACTGGCAGAGGGGGTTAGGCATCACCTCATCCTGACAGATGCATGGCTGCATCTTGGTCACAGGCCACCTTCTTACATAGCTCACCCCATTAACTCCTCTCAGAGCAGACAGCAGCATGAGCTACATAGGATACCCCAGCAGGGGACGAGGGGCTGACTGTAGCAGAACTGTCATATTGATCTCTATCCAAAAATGACTATCTCTCTCTTTCCACTTGCAGGACAAGAGCCCATAACAGGAGGAAGATAGCCCACACACATGCCCGAGCAGCTGGCTGAGGCTGTAACAGCTGAGGCCACTGACAGTCAGAGGACTGTAGGTGTCCAGGCCCATGCTGAGCCCCAGGCTGATGACAAGCCTCTGGTGTCTTCAGCACAGGGCATGCTGGAGTTGCAGAGAGAAGTAAGGCAACATCTGGCAGAGCTGCCAGAAGCCGTGCGTAGCCTTGAGCAGACGATTGAGGAGTCCATCCATGCTATGAGTGCCTCCATATCTCAGGCATGTGAGCACATGGCTTCCTCCATCGAGAGGTTGGTGATTCTCATGGAGAGCCAGATCTGACACATGCACGCAGATCTGCACACCATTTCCTTGGCCATGAGCTCAATACAGCAGTGGCAAGGCAAGAGAAGGACGAGGCGCCTGGAGTTTTCTCCAGTTCCTCATACTTCTCTGGTGAACAATGAGGTTCAAGTGAACATTGAAAGGGAGGAGGAGAGGCTGACCTCCACAACTGGGAGCTCCCCTCAAGGTGCTTCGAGTGAGGACACCAGCTCCTCAGTCCCTCCTCCAGTGAGCCCACCTCCAGCAGCCATGATGCCTGAGGATAGTCCTGCACCAGTGCAGGAAGGCCTCAGGCAGCCAGAGGATGGCTTCCAAAGTCATCCCAGGCTATGGGGTAGCCTGATCAGCAGCCCTTGGCTGGTTCCATTCCTATCTATCAAGTCATAACCAGAGAATCATCTGCAATGACTTCTCTTCCCACACCATTACCTTTTTTGAAGTCCCCAAAAGATCTATCTATGTCCCCATCAGCCATGTTTACGAATCCTCTCCCTTTCACTGTAACCTCCTCCACCTCTACAACTCTTTTGAAATCTCTGCGCTCCTCCAATTCTGTCCTCTTGCGTAGTCCTGATTTTCTTTACTCCACCACTGGCAGCCATTCCTTCAGTTGCCTAGGTCCCAAACTCTGAAATCCTTCGCTAAGCCTCTCTGCATCTTTACCTGTCAGATGTTAGCTGTGGCTCAGAGAGGCAGAAGGTTGTGGATTCAAGTCCCACTTCAAGACTTGAGCACAAATATCAACAGTGACACTCCAGTTTAGAATAGAGGGAGCAGTACACGGTTGGAGGTGCACCCTGTCTGCACTCTCGGGTGGGTGTAAAAGATCCTACTACTTTGGAGAAGAGCAGGGGAGCTATCCCCGGTGTCCTGGCCAATATTTATCCCTGAATCAACATCACAAAAACAGATTATCTGATCATTATCACATTGCTGTGTGTGGGAGCTTGTTTTGTGCAAATTGGCTGGTGTGTTACCTACATTACAACATTGACACTTCAAAAATACTCAATTGGCTGTAAAATGCTTTGCAACATCATGTGGGTGTGAAAGGCACTACATAAATGCAAGTCTTTCTTTGTTACTTCTCTTCTCCTTTAAGACTCTCCTTAAAACCTTCCTCCCTAATCAAGTATTTCATCATCTGTGTTAATATTTACTTGTGTGGCTCAGTGTCAAACTTAGTTTGATAATGTTCGTGCAAAGTGTCTTGGGATGTTTTACTATGTTCAAGGCGCGATATAAATGCAAGTAGTTATATTTGTTGGTTTGTGTTTGACTGAAACTATTATCTTGCCAGTCTGTTTTGCAAACCTTTTGAAGTTGAAGAAAGGGTAATGATGACACTGCTCATCAGAAGTGGGCGACTGCTACATGATTCAAGCTGTAGCAGGAAGCTGTTCCTGGAGATAACTAGACAAAACTGTAAAGGAAGTCTTTGCAGCAGGATATCTCCCACAGTTACATCACATCTGAGGAAGAAGTCCAAGTGGACACACTCACCCTCCCAAGAAACTAAATGGAGTAGATGCACTTTCTGGCATCACCAGCATTGCACTGAGGTAAACAAACTGACAACAACAGTGAGTTAGCAATCAAGCTACCACAATATTAATTGAAATTGAGTTCTCCAGTTGCACTCTATATGCCTAATACAGTATACACCAGGGATGAGCATATGGTGACTAGAATTTGTTATTTCACTGGGGCTGCAGTTGGATCTCTTTGTCTGTAAGACATGTAGAGATCTGTAAAGCGAAGCTCTAGATTTATTTGGTTACAGCCAGCCTCCCAAGGGATACTGAAAGCAGAGGCTTTGGTCTGGTGGAAAATGGGGGGCAATTTTTGTCAGTCTGGAAACTGATGGGATCAGGTGTATTGTTGGTTTTACAACCTACCTGATCTTAATCTCCTTTTTACTCTCCATTGGCATCAATGGACAATAATATTGGGCGGAGTGGAAAACTAATGGTTCCACCTGATCCTGTGGAATTCCTGCCTGGTGAGTTAGGCTAAAAATTCCATTGATAGTTCGAGGTAAGGTTCAATTAATTTTTGTGGTGATTGCATATAAAGTAAAGGCAGCTAATTGCCTAAGAAACACTAAAGGCTCGTTTTTTTTTTAACCATTCAAAGGCCACCCACTTGCACAGAGTTAAAATTGGGCTCTAATGCCCCATCTTATCTTGGAAACAAGTGTGGCTTGCGAGGGCCAAGGCGGGCAGCAATTTAAATGATTCAACTCAGACTCCCGCCTGAACCCTGGTGTATTCACTACCTGGCCAGCAGGTGAGAGTGGGAAACCTTCAAGAAATGGTCTCTTCTGGCCTCGTGCTGCCTGCCTCCAGATTTCACTGCCCTTGATAGTCAGTTAAGATAATTTCAGGACCAAACTACATCATGGGACCCTGACATTTAAATATTTGAGGCCCCCAACTGCCTTTGGCCCCAATGCTGGCAGAACGCCAGCAATTAAAATGTGAGTGGCATGTATGGGTCGGAAATGCAGCCAATAATGTCCAACTGTCATTTTGATCACCTGTCCTCTCTGTTACTGACAAGCAGGGAGGATTACAATCTGGCCTAAAATATTGAAATGTGGAAGCAGGAAATGAGAGACAATGCTATTGTATTTCTGCAGTGCTGGGATAAATATGTGCTAATGTGTATAGAAACTATGATAATGCATTGATCCAAAGTGAATAGATATCTAGAGGAAGAAATTCATTGTTTCCCCTGATTTGGGCCTAAAATGAACATTGGGGAGATGGATTTCAAGTTGTAATCTGTGCCTAATCTCCCCCATCAGTGCACTGGCTGCCTAATTGGAAGTGGGAGATATATAGGCAACCAGGGCACCCGCCTGAAACAAGCATTAGACACCTTGCATGTGAAAATTGTGGTCCTAATACTAGGCTTAGGACCCCAGTTGAAATTTGTGCACAAATGAGTGAAACTTGTTGTGTCAGGACTTGAGTGGCCTAGTCAGTGATCTTTAAAGGGACCACTGGAGACCACTCAAGAAATGGCCAGAGTTTATGTTTAAAAAGTCTCCAACTATGGAAATCCAATTCAGTTTCATGTAGTGAACTGCAGGAGTGCTCTTCCTGGCTCTACAAAAATACTGTGGGCTTCTGCCAGCCCAGTCTTGCCCTCCTTTGCTTTGCCTTCACCCCCTTTCTTAGCAACTCCCTCCTGGCCTGCTTGGTGTCAGACTCTGACATCAGTTGGCACCCACAGGTTTAGTTCAAATGAGATCCAATGACCAATGTCAAACAGGACTCTGGTTAGCACGAACTGGTGTGCAAAGGTGCAAGTCTAATTTCTTAACTGTGGTTA